>NW_027206213.1:902500-906874 GCF_024711535.1 Dipodomys merriami | reverse complement strand
AGTCAGGATCTCTATACACTATTTGTCAATGAGTATGACATTTTCCAGATAGAAAGAAAATTAAAATAACAAAACCATTACTGGCCCCCTGCAATCATCTCAAAGCACAAAGAATCTGTTCAAACCATTATTTTTGTCAGAGCGCTGGGGATGGCTATTAACAGGATTGGGTTCTCCATGAGTTGCCCAACGGGTATGAGCTATTCCAAGGTGGACATCAAATTCTATATCCAAATCCATATCCTGTTGTTCTGAAAAAGAAATTCTGTATTTAATAAAGTTGTAAAAATGCTAGAAGCCATGTTAAGTATAAGTAGTCCTCTGCCTTATCCACAGAAATATGTTTCAAGGTACTCATACATACACAAATGCTATACCTTTTCCATCTTCACTAAGAACTTATCATGCATACCCTGTGGCCAGAACACTTTAGCCTGAGACGTGACAGGCTGCTTTTGGCAGCCTTGGTATATTTTTCTTCTTTCCTTGTTAAGCACAGAACTATTAACTGTCCTATTTATAGGCAGCACTGATGGCTTCCCAATGGCACATCTGAACCTCCAGCAGCAAGCAATGCTCTTGCATTTGGGGCATTTCTAAATAAGAGAAAGTTACCTCCATATAAATAGTACTTACCTCCATATAAGTAGTACATAAATAGTATTACCAAAAAAATACCAATGTATTTAACTAAGTTCCTTCGCTAATTGTTGTGACTTTTTTTTTTCAGTACTGAAGAATCTAGTCTTACACTTGCTAGGTACATGCTTTACCATTTGAACCGCATCACAGCCCTTTTCTGCTTTAGTTATTTTTCAGACAGCATACTCATTTTTCTAATTTGTCCATTGGTAGCCTTAGACGTGATCCTCCTACCAACAGCCTCCCACACAGTTTAGATATCATGCCATCCGCTATTATGAACATTTTGCTGTTTGAGTTGAGGTATTAGTAACTGTTCTCCCAGTCTGTGCTCAAACCACAATCCTTTCAATTTCTACTTTCTGAGTATGTAATATTACAGACATGTGCCAATGCACCCAGCACTATGACCATTTTTACAGCTCGGGCTCAATTTAAAGCCAGTCAATCAATAACAAAATCACTTTTTATTTATTGCCTTATACTTTAAATATCATCCTCAAAATGGATACTAAAATATGAGGTATTGGCAAGAGCACAGAACAGGAAAAGGACAAAAAGCAAACTAAGTATATTACTGTGAACTTCTTCATCCAGTGCCTTAACTTTTCCTTTCTTCTTAATGAGTTGGATTTTACAGGCATTAGCTTCCCAATCTTTGTCATTGCCTCCATCAAATCCCACACCTAAATCAAGAAGAAAGAAAGCAAGATTTAGAAAGTAGCTTCTGCTAAAATTATCGATATAAGGCAATTTTTAATTTAAAATTATACTTTCATCTAATTAATTTAACATTTATTGAAAACACATTATGCACCAGTCATGACAGCTGCTCCAGACAAAAACAAAAACAAGGCTGGACTGTGTGGGTCAGCAGACATGCCTAGAAGGCATAAGGTTGAGGAGGGAAGGAGAAAGGGTAGGAAAAGAGAATAGAGGAAGGAAGCAAGGAAGGAAGGCAGAGAAGGAGAAAAGAGAGAGATGGAGGATGGGAGGGAAGAGGAAGGAGGACTCAGTTACTGTTGCCATTTTCCAACAGTCTTTAAAAAAACAGATAAGAAAGGACTAATTGCTACAGAAGTTATTACTTATACAAGCAATTACCATACACATTTACAAGTTATAATGAAATATTTCAAGTCACAGCTGAAGGAGGATGGAAAAATGAAACAGGGGGGGGGGAGGCATACACCTTAGAAGAAGGATAAAGAGCAACATGAGAAAAGCAACTTTTGAGACTACCTTAAGTTGCTAAGGATCTTAAGAATTTATCTTTGAAGAGACAGGAAAGCAATGAGTCATTTCAACAGAAAAATAATACTGCAAAAACAATTAGCAAACTGTAAAAACAGTGCAGAGGATGGGTTGGGGAGAGAGAGGACAAAGCAAAAATGAATAGGTCTGAACAAAAGAATAGCAATGAAGATGGAGAACATGATCATGAGGACTAGAACTGACTGGATATGCAATGACAGTGCAAGCCAGTCTAAGATATCTGCTAGGCTCTAAGGAGTTACGAGATTAGGGAACTGAGAGGTAATTAAATATGTTTTGTCATTCTGAAAAAAAAATTGTTAGACAATAATGATTATTAAAGGAATGCGGAGGGAATTGAAGGGATATGGGTGAATAATACAATGTAATCAGTTCAATTCCAAACACTCAAAGGCTGTAACATTTGCTTTCCACAGGAAGAAAGTCTAGAAAGCAGGTGGAAACATGAGTCTACACACTTGGGAAATACAGCTGGAAATACACTTCCTTTTTTTTTTTTTTGTCGGTGTGGGGCTTGAACTCTGGGCCTGGTCACTGTCCCTCAGCTCTTCAGCTCAAGGCAAGCACTCTACCACTTGAGCTGCAGCGCCACTTCCGGTTTTCTAGTGGTTTATTGGAGATAGGAGTCTCACAGTCTTTCCTGCCCGGGCTGGCTTTGAACCGAGATCCTCAGATCTCAGCCTCCTGAGTAGCTAGGATTACAGGCGTGAGCCACCAGCGCCCAGCTTGGAAATACACTTTAGAAATAAATAAGATAGCTAGGCACTGGAGGCTCATGTTTATAATCCTACCTACTCAGGAAGCTAAGACCAGAGGATTGTGGTTCAAAGTCATCAGGGGCAGAAAAGTCCATGACACTCATCTCCAATTAACCACCAAAAAGCTGGAAGTAGCGCTGCGAAAGTGGTAGTGTCAGCCTAGAGTAAAAATAATGAAGGGACATTGAGTACCCAGGCCCTGAGTTTAAGCCCCTCTACCAACAAAGGGGGAAAAAAAAATAAGAAGCGGGCTGGGAAGGTGGCTCAGTGGTAGAGTGCTTGCCTTGCATGCATGAGGCCCTGAGTTCGATTCCTCAGTACCACATAAGCAAAAAGAAAAAAGCCGGAAGTGGCACTGTGGTTCAAGTGGTAGAGCACTAGCCTTGAGCTGAAGAGCTGAGGGACAGCACCCAGGCCCAGAGTTCAGGCCCCACGACCAGACCCCCCCGCCCCCGCCCCCCCAAAAAAAATAAGAAGCTAAGTGTGGTGGCTCCTGCCTGTATTCTTAGCACTTTGAGAGTCTGATGCACTTTGAGATCTGCCCAAGCTACACAGTAAATTCCAGGCCAGCATAGCAAGAATCTTTGTCAATAACTTTTAAAAAATGATACAGGGCCAGGCTCAGTGGCTCATACCTACAATCCTAGCTACTCAGGAGGCTAAGATCTGAGAATTACGGTTTGCAGCCAGCCCTGGAATGCAAATCTTTGAGATTCTCATCTCCAATTAACCAAAAAGCCAGAAGTGGAACTGTGGCACAGGGGCAGAGAACTAGCCTTGAGAAAAAAACTCAGGGACAGGGTCAAAGCCCCGAGTTCAAACCCAGGACTAGCATGCACATACACTCATGCACACAACAATTAAAAAAAAACAAAACAAAAAAACAGTAGAGCTGGGAAGGTTACTCAGTGTAGTGTTTGCCTTGCATGCATAAGGCCCTGGGTTTGATTCCTCAGCACCACATAAGCAGAAAAAGCCAGAAGTGGAGCTGTGGCTCAAGTGGTAGAGCACTAGCCTTGAGCCGAAGAGCTGAGGAACAGCGCCCAGGCCCAGAGTTCAGGCCCCACATTGACAAAAACAAAATAAAACAAAACAAACAAAAAAAACCACTAACAGATGAAAGAAAGGGAAGGTAGATAAATAGACATGTATTGTAAATTGCAACATATGGGAGTATGGGAAAAAGGTATGTCAGAGCTCACCCATAAAAACACAAAATAACACAGTGGGCTGAAGAAATAACCTTAAAGATATTCCTTATTTAAAAAAAAAAAAAAAAACCAAAGCATACAGAAAACAAACAGCATCCACATGGGAAAGATACATTGCCAGAAAAGGAAGGAAAACATTAATAACAAAGGACTTGTAGGATTGAATTTCCATCACTGACCAGTTAAGGAAGTTAAATGCACAATATGAAGCATACTAAATGTTAAATGTAAAATGTGAAGTGTACAGAAAAGGGATGTGTTGCTGCTACTCTTAGAACTCCCTACTTCCAAATTTGGCCCTTGACTGGTATCTGGGGGCTTGTGTCTCAGAATTCCCATCATCCTCAAGGAGTAAGAATGGTTCATTATACCTTTGTTTTGTGCAACTATTCAGTCTGTCCCAAATACCTGCTTTATCCTGGTGAATCAGGAATTTTGTTGCATGCTAAATATATGGTAATTATGGGACCAGATCCAATAAAATCCTT
>NW_027206213.1:635000-897500 GCF_024711535.1 Dipodomys merriami | reverse complement strand
TAAGTCAGTCTGTCAGTTTTCTAGACCTGCTTTTAGAACTATCAGTCCAAGACAGTTCATTAGCTAAAATAAGGGGATTATCTGTCATCTCAGAGTGGCTGGAAAAGTATAATGGCAGCAAGTCACTAGCTACCACACAAGGTGCTTTCATAGGGATGCTTGTCAGAAAAGAAATCACTAGTTCAATCTTTATTTTCAGATCTCTGACCTAGCATATCAAACTTTCAAATGAACAGATCTTCTCAAGGCAACTATGAAAGTCTGGAAATCTATGGGATAAATGCTTCAGTATCTCACACAGAAGCTGGATGAATAGAGACACTGTCTACCCCCAGACAGGCATGGGCTTTCAGTGTAAATTTTCTTATTTATGACTCATACTTGGGATAAAATTTTCCTTTGGTGAAGCAGATGTTTGTACTCCATGTATCATTCTCCAAGAACACGAACTGAATGAACTCCTTGACACTCACCAGTCTAGAACTCAAACCATCATTTAAGCTTCTACGTGTCTAATCACACACTCCCTCTCAGTCTTCCTATATCATGTTTCCCAAGAGAAAAACATGCATTTCCTCTCAGCTTTCAGAGTTCATCTCTCTCTCCCATTCTCTATGACCACTCACCTCAGATGACTTTTCATCATCCTGCCATGTCAGCCCCCTCTGGGTCTACTGTGCTTAATCCTGAGCCCCACACCTGTACTGGACCGTGAAACACATAGAACTCATTCATCTACTACTGTCCACTTTCTTATGAGCCCTTCCAATTGCTAAGCAATCCCATTCTCTTGTCCAACTTCCAAACTTTCCCCATATATTACTTTTTTTTTTTTTTTTTTTGCCGGTTGTGGGGCCTGAACTCTGGGCCTGGGTGCTGTCCCTCAGCTCTTCAGCTCAAGGCTAGTGCTCTACCATTTGAGTCACAGTGCCACTTGCAGCTTTTTCTGCATATGTGGTTCTGCGGAATCAAACCCAGGGCCTCATGCATGCAAGGCAAGCGCTCTACCACTGAGCCACCTTCCCAGCCCTATATTACTTGTGTGTACAAGTACTGGGGCTTGAACTCAGAGCCTGGGCACTGTCTCTGAGCATTTTTGCTCAAGACTAGCACTCTACCACTTGAGCCACAGCTCCACTTAACAGCTTTTTTTGGTAGCTAACTGGATATAAGAATCTCATAAACTTTCTTGTTCATGATACTCCTATCTCAGTTTCTTGAGTAGCTAGGATTACAGGCATAAGGTACCAGCACCTGGCCCATATATTATTTCAGAACTTAGAATATTACTATTCTCAAATTTCTCATTTTCTCTTCTTTCTCACTTTTAGTAGATATGTATTATAGAACTGAAGCCTTTATCTTCAATTCAACAATCGAATACTCTAACTCTAATCCTTTCTGAATTGCTAAAAAAAAAAAAGAGACATATTCCACATACTACCTTCTGAAGCTGATCTCTCTTACCTGCAATTAAAATTTTACACTTTAAAAAATTTTAATTTTATTGTCAAGGGATGTAAAAAGGGGGTTACAGCTGTATACATAGTGAGTACATTTCTTGTCAAACATTGTTTATCCCCCCTCATTCTTCTCTTGATAAATGTTTCTCCAACCCTATAAACATTCAATCTTTTGTAGATTAAAGTTTCATTGATCAATGTTCTAGAACAATTTTTATTTAGAGTATTTAGAATATAAAACCACACAATGGGCACTCTGTAGTAAATAATCTCTCACTTAACAGGTCAGAAACCACTCTTCAAAACTCTCAGAGGACTTCTAAACTTCATTATTACTCACTAACCTTTTCCTCCACAAAACTCAAGCCTTTCTACTTTCATATATGGGATTAACAATGACTTCTTCATATTCAAGTGCAACAATCTTCTCTGAAGCATTAAACATGAATGACTCAGACTGGGAGTGTAGCATTCTTGGCTACCATTCACAAGGCCCTCAGTTCAATCCCCCACACTGAAGTGAGAAGTAGGAATGTAGAAGAAACAGAGTAGGGGAGAAATGGAGAGAAAGAAAGAAGAAAAAAGAGGGCTGGGAAGGTGGCTCAGTGGTAGAGCGCTTGCCTTGCATGCTCAAGGACCTGGGTTCGATTCCTCAGCACCACATAAGCAAAAAGAAAAAAGCCGGAAGTGGCACTGTGGCTCAAGTGGTAGAGCACTAGCCTTAAGCTGAAGAGCTGAGGGACAGTGCCCAGGCCCAGAGTTCAGGCCCCACGACCGGACCCAAAAAAAAAAAAAAAAAAGAAGAAAAAATAAAACCTACAAATGCCCTCTTTTCTACCCTTGTAGACTATGCAATGATAAAACAATTCCACTAATTAGACCAAGCAAAAGTCTGATTATAAAATCAGCTCTACTTATGCCACTACCCACTATACAACTGTCCTTTGGTTTCTTTCCTTGCACTTTTATTTCTTCCTTCAACTTCCTTCTTCCTTAATGAGTAACTCATCATTGTACACTAATCCCTACCAACCAACACCTTCTCTGAAGAGTCCTGCCCCATCATCTAGAATATTCTTGGTCTCACATAGATACCCCAAGTCCAGAGCACTCCTGCCTGAACTTCTACAGTGGTCTATGAAATGGCAATGAATAAGGATGTGCATTCACTTTGTTTCCTCTGACCAGAGAGCAATTCCTTGAAGGCAATACCTTGTTTTAGTCACCTCTCCACAGAATGCCAATGCATAAAGGCCATCTTCATAGTATATTCTAATATTTTCTAGATACCTGACCATACACAGTCAAAATTTGCAGCTTCTAAAAAGATTCAGCAAGCATCTTAAAAAGTTATGAAGTGAAAAAAAAGATTTCATAATGAAAAGTTCAAAAGATACCAAGTTTAGCAAAGTAATCAGGTTTGTATTTGGAGTTTTCTGGAACCTTTTTGTGAATCTCCTAGAACTCTTTTTTTTTTTTTTTTTTTTTTTTTGTCGGTCGTGGGGCTTGAACTCTGGGCTTAGGCGATGTCCCTGTGCTCTTCAGCTCAAGGCGAGCACTCCACTGCGAGCACACCACTTCCGGTTTTCTAGCGGTTTATTGGAGATAAGAGTCTCGCGAACTTTCCTGCCCAGGTTGGCTTTGAACCTTGATCCTCAGATCTCAGCCTCCTGAGTAGCTAGGATTACAGGCATTGAGCCACCGGCGCCCGGCTTCCTAGAACTCTTATGTTACAAGACCTTCCACCTTCTGCTTCTCATTACTAGCATCTATTTACTTCTCCCATTTTAGGAAACAAAATACAGGAAATGCTTATTAGGCAATTAATTATCTTCTCTTACAACTTTATATCCAGTATGATATCTAAGGATGTGTTACTAGTACTGGTTTTATGACTCATTCCAGCAACCAGTTTCAAAATCCTTCAATTACCTCCAAGACCATTAGACAGTATAATTACAAAAGAAAAAAAAAAAGGATTTGATTTCCAAATACATTGTTTTATCTTATTTTGAGAG
The DNA here is from genome assembly GCF_024711535.1 of Dipodomys merriami. NCBI lineage: Eukaryota > Metazoa > Chordata > Mammalia > Rodentia > Heteromyidae > Dipodomys > Dipodomys merriami. The sequence goes on along the minus strand of NW_027206213.1, from coordinate 894,019 downwards.
CAGGCATTACTAGAGTTTGAACTCAGGGCCTCAAGTTTACTAGGCAGGCTTGCTACCACTTGAACCATGCCATACTAAACCCACTCCCGCACCCACCCCCTTTTTGGTACTTACTTTTCAAATATGGTCTTGGGTTTTTGACTGTGCTGGACTCAGCCATCTTCCTACTTATGCCTTCCACAAAACTGTTATCACAGTTATGAGCCACTAGACCTGACTTGTTTGCTGAGATAGAGTCTTGGTAACTTTTAGCTTAGTGTGGCCTGCAATCTTCTGGATCTCTGCCTCTTGAGTAGCTGGCATTATAGGTGTGAGCCATCCCTCTTATCCCTTTGTAAGATACTTTTAAATTGTAAGTCCCCTTGCAGCTTTTTTTTTTGGGGGGGGGGGTCCGGTTGTGGGGCCTGAACTCTGGGCCTGGGCACTGTACCTCAGCTCTTCAGCTCAAGGCTAGCACTCTACCACTTGAACCACAGTGCCACTTCTGGCTTTTTTCTTTTTGCTTATGTGGTGCTAAGGAATGGAACCCAGGGCCTCATGCAAGTGCTCTACCACTGAGCCCACCTTCCCAGCCCCCCTAGCAGCTTTTGAGCAAAATCTCAGTTGCAAAGCTCCAAAAATCAAAAGGGTATAATTCATTTACTTAAAAATCAGAAAAACAGGCAAAGAAACACATGAGGAAATGTTCATCATCCCTGGTAGTGAAGGAAATGCAAATAAAGACAACCCTGAGATACCACCTTACCCCAGTCAGAATGTCCCACATCCACAAATCAGCCAACGACAAATGCTGGAGGGGATGTGGAGAACGAGGAACGCTATTACACTGCTGGTGGGAATGTACACTCATACAACCACTTTGGAAAGCAGTCTGGAGGGTCCTTAGAAAGCTAAAGATTGACCTCCCTTACGACCCAGTCATACCACTTCTAGGCATCTACCCTGAACAACAGGAACCAATATACAAGGACACGTGCACCTCCATGTTTATTGCAGCACTGTTCGCAATAGCTAGGATATGGAAACAACCTAGATGCCCCACCACAGATGAATGGATCCAAAAATTGTGGTATCTATACACAATGGAATATTATGCAGCCATTAGAAATGACAAAATAATGGCATTTGCAGGGAAATGGATGGAGCTAGAAGGAATCATGTTGAACGAGGTAAGCCAAGAACGAAGAGACAAACAGTACATGGTCTCCCTGATAAGTGGATGCTAAATCCAAAATGTTAGGTGATATGACAAAACTAACAGGACTTAAGAAACAAAGAACTCCCACTCATCTGGTTGAACCACTACCAAATATCCCCATGCTGCTGATCACATATATGGTATATAACATGTGAGCACCGTTATATATTACAGACTGTGATAGACAATTTGCTCCAGGAAAGTTAGAATGAACTTGTGACTTTAAATGAGCATCATTATTCCATAATACTGTGAATTTCCGGAAATTATGTAATCACTTAATCACAATCAAAAAAAAAAAAAAAGAACCTCGGGGAATGGAGGGAGGGAGGGGATGGTAGGGGGAAAACAATGGAGGGGGTAACAATGTTCAAGAGGAAGTGTACTCATTACCTCACTCATGTAACTGTAACCCTCTGTATAGTATCTTTACAATAAAAAAATTTTAAAAAAATCAGAAAAACAATTTATGAAAAGCTAGTAGACATTTAAGTGACCTGATATTTGATACTTCAGCAAAACCAAAGCCATCTGGGTACCACTCACACCTATATTCCGAGCTACTCAGGAGGCTGAGATTTGAGAATCAAGGTTCATAGCCAGCCTAGCAAACAAATCCTGAAAACTCCTATCTCCAATTAACTTGAAAAAAGTCAGAAGTGGAAACATGATTCTATGAGTGTGAGGCCCTGAGTTCAAACCCAAATATAGACACAAAAACAAATACACAAAGACCATAAAAAGAAAAAAAACTATTTCTTAGCGTAAAGAATAAGCCAGGATTGGTGGCAAATGCCTATAATCCCACATGCTAAGAAGGCTGAGGGCAGGAGGTTTAGTATGTTGTAGGCTAGCCTGGATAATTTAACAAAACTCAGTCTCAAATTAAATAAAAAGGACTGGGAACTGGGCACTGGTGCCTCACCCTTTAATCCTAGCTACACAGGAGGCTGAGAACTGAGAATTAAAGTTCAAACTAGCCCAAGTGGTTAATCTCCAGTTAACCACCAAAATGCTGGAAGTAGAGCTATGGCTAAAGCAGTAGAGACTAGCTGTGAGAAAAACAACTTGAGTTCAAGCCCCAGGACCAGCACAAAAATTAATAACAAACAAATGTGGGAGGAAATTAATTGCACATATCTTATTTTTGAATTTTTCATTAGAGAGGAAATTATGAGTACTATTCTGGAATTAAGCACAACTATGGGCTAGTTAAAGCTAGACATTGGACATGCCTCAAATTGTCTGGCCTATTTATTCTTCATAATCTTATTTCCTTACCAGTACAACTTTTGCCTAATGGTTACCTTGACTGGCTATATAAAAATTCCCAGCACTTCAGACACCACCCTAAAATTCTTCCTTATCTGAGCCCATCTCTAAACTAGATCTGATTTTCTTCTTCTATAGTACCTCAACATCCTTTCTTCCTGGAGCAAGATGAGGAAATAACCTGCAACCAGAATGTCAGGGTACTTTACACATACACACATACACACACAATTAGTCACTAAAGAACAGTTAATTACCAAATGAAGCACACTGGCAGTTAACCAGTTTGAAAATTCTCTATATTACAATACTAATTTAAATCATGTGTTTTACAAAACTATTCTACTTAGACACAGCAAAAGTATAACTGATTCTGAAGCCAACTCTAATAATTGCAGTAAGCTATTTATAGGTGTTTCTGTTTTTATGTTTTTTTTTAATCTACTCTAAATTTAAACCTGTTCCTCACTTCCAGAAGCTGAAATTAACATAAAGTGAATACAGGGCGACAAAAGACATTAATCAGTACAATCTTACCCAGTTTCTTCATGTCAAAGGTTACACAGTTAACTTTCCCAAACAGCTTCAACTCCATTACCACCTTACCTCTCTTTAAAAAGTGTTCTGAGTTCCAGAAGGTGACATCAATGGTCAATTTCAAAAAAAGAAAAGCAGTTTCAAAAAGAAAAGACAAATTTTAAAGTATAATGTCACGTCGGATGTCATTCACACAACCCCTTTCAGTAACACTTTTAGAAGATAATGAACTCTCAACACATGGAATACAGGGATCTCGTAACTGTTCTAGAAAAGCCATTGGTTAAATTCTTTTGAAGTGACTATTGGAAATGGGTACCCATCGCAAATGATAGACGATAAATATTACTCATAACTAAGCATGTTTCCCCTAAGTACATGCAAATAACCCAGAATGTGTGGTCTGTTCCCAGGAACAGTTCTGCACCTCTTGCACGCAGGGGTCAGGCAGTTCTCAGCCCGCTTCTTGGAGCTACGGATTGGTGAGGCTTTCTGGGGAGGCGGGGAGTGGCAGGAAGTAAGATGCTATGCATAAATGCCATTGTGATAGGACTCCGGTTAGTTCCAGAGGGCCTGTCAGGAAGGCGGCGGCTGCAATCCGCTTTTCCTCTCGCAGGATGAAGGCTAAGCTTGCGGATGCCACCCTCGGTTCCACAGGTTGCCTCGCTCCCCTCCTGGAGGCCCATTTCCAAGGCGCCCCGTCCACACCTCGGTGTCTCCGGCCCGAGAGCACGAGCTGCCTCTGTCCGCCGCGCTCGGCTCCTTCCCGGTGCAGCCCGCCCCCGGTCCCGCTCACAGGCCCACCCAACCTCCCAGGTGTCTTCTGGGCACCCCCACCTCCCGCGGCTGCGGCCGCAGCCGCCGCTCAACGCCCCCTGTCCATCCCAGACACGCGCCCGGCCTCGGCAGCGCCGCGGGCCTCGGCGACGCGCGCTCCGCACCTCAGGACCGCCCGGCAACACGCCCCCCACCCGAGGTCCCCTTACCGCACATGCTGCCGGAGGCGCGGCCCGCGGGGCGATGGGGAGAGCGGCTAGCGAGACCCGGCGTGCACACACGAGCGCAGCGACGAGAAAAGAGCTCCGGAGTCTGGGTAGGCGACCACACGACTCCCTCAGGGATGCGGCGGCCGGAGCAACGACAAACCTCCGCCTCCCGGGCTCAGCCCCCAACCGCCGCCGGCCCCGCCCCCCAGCGCGCACCGCGCCGCCGCAGGCAAGCCCCATTGGGCCGTGTCCGCGCTACTCACGGTAGGTCCCGCCTCCCCGCGCCGCCCCGCCCCCTGGGCCCACGTAGGCGCTGGATTACTAGCGGTGGAGACGTGGCAGCGGCTCGTGGCTGCATCCGTCTGAAGTTCCTGGAGCCGCCCGCCTCGAGGCAGCACACCAGGACGTGAGGGAGGGGAGGAAAAAAAAAACAACTCAAGGCCAGGCAGGGAAGGATGTAAATGTTAGCTAGGCAAATAGCTCGCCCAAGGAAAGAAAGAGGCTTTCAAAAGCGATCCTGAGGGACAGACAAGGCAGGACGCAAAAGGAACCTAAGGCTAAGGAACCGCAGCAAAGGTAAGGTCAGGAAGACAGGAACCAGAATTCTTGATTGCTGAGCGCCATTCACGCGCAGCCCAGCCTTCTGGTGACCGGCCATTCAACAACTTACTACCTAAGTCCCACACATTACAGCCGTGCTCAACCTCATCCTTTGCCTTCCCCAGCACCCCGCCCCCAGCCCTGCACCCCCCACCCCACCCCTGCCACACACACACACACACACACACACCACCTTATTGCCGAGAAGGAGAAGAGAAAAGCAATGGAAGGATAAACTGTCTCAACACTGCATCAGACTTCAACTCGGCCAGTCTGTTTCTGATGACCCTCCTGGAGGACTATCTGTATGTTTGACTCACGAATGAAATTCTGGGAATTAATGCACCATTTCTGCCAAGAGAGACTTGGTTAGAGAGGAAAGATGGTTCTGTGAAATTATTACCTGGGCATCTGCTTCCAGGAAGATGTAAACTGCATCTTCTGTTAAAGGTAGGTAGTTACCAGGCCTCTATCAAGGACACACCGACATCTTGGGGTTACCACCTTATTGAGATAGGTTATCTAACCTCATCCTACACCTTAGCATTTCCTTCCTACCCAGCCACTCTACACACTCCCACAGGCAAATCAGAAGTTCTCTAAGCAACATGCTAAATCTAAACACATTTTGTTTTATCTGTTTATATGCTACCTTTTCAGAAAAGTCTCTCTTTTTCTTCCATAGAAGCTGGCCCTTTAAATACAATATGCTTCTATAGTTTATCATTTTTTTTAATTAAGTCCCCACTAAACTAAATGTTTCTTGAGGAAAGAATGAGTCTATATATAACACTTAGCATAGACACTAGCTATGCACAATAAAAGGAGCATAATTTTTGAGTGAGTGAAAAAGCAGGTCAAGTCTGGGCAGAATTGACCTTACAAGGGGGGGGGGGCTTTTTACCATTTATTTTAAAGAGATTAGGAAATGTCACACTTAACTAAGTTTATTTCTCACTAAAAGCCCTTTGTTATGCAAAGCCTTAAAAAAGATAGTATAGGTTCTGGTCAGACTTGGGTGATAATGCTCAAGAGTTAAAGGTATGTGATTTGAATGCTTATGCAATGTCTTTGTTCATGGACAACAAACCTGTGAAGAACACCAGGAAGATACCAACAGTACCACTAAAGTTCCTCTTCAACTATAGTCATCTGTTGGAGCCCTTGCTTTCCTCTTCTGCCTGCCATCCTTCCACAATGGCTATCCAGTTGTCTACACCTATTTTGGAAGATACTTAAGCACCACTTAAAAGAAGGAAAAAAAATTTTTTGTACCACACCACGGCTTGAACTCAGGATGTAATACTCTTGATCAACTTGTTTGCTCACAGTTGGTGTTCTATTGCTCCAGCCCAGTTTTTTGTCAGTTAATTGGTGATTAACTGTTAAAGTCTACAGATAGCTTCAAACCATGATCCCCTGATTTTGATTTCCTGAGAAGCTAAGATTATAGGCATGAGCCACTAGCACTTAGGCTGAAAGGAAGAAACTTTAAAGATCAATATTTTCCCATCCCAGCTTTGAACAACCTCATTAATCCACTACAATAAAGAAACCTTTGTAACTATGTGCCAATAAAGATACTGATAGGGAAGCACTTTGCCTGACTTAAAGGCACCTAAAGGCCTTAGGTAGGCCTTTAAGATTAAGACCTAAAAGAGAAAATAACTCATCTCTGAAGTAAACACAACATCTGGAACTAATTTGGACAATTGAGGAAATAGAAAAGTTTTCTCTCCTAATCAAAAGTTCTGGACAAATTTAATGAACAGAAGGAAAAGGTGAGCAGACCAGGGAAGGAGGGAGGAAAAAAGGAAGGGTGTGTGTGTGTGTGTGTGTGTGTGTGTGTGTGTGTGTGTGTGTGTGTGTGTGTGTGTGTGTGTGTGTGTGTGTGTGTGTGTGTGTGTGTGTGTGTGTGTGTGTGTGTGTGTGTGTGTGTGTGTGTGTGTGTGTGTGTGTGTGTGTGTGTGTGTGTGTGTGTGTGTAGGAAAAAAGGAAGGGTGTGTGTGTGTGTGTGGTGTGTGTGTGTGTGTGTGTGTGTGTAGGAAAAAAGGAAGGGTGTGTGTGTGTGTGTGTGTGTGTGTGCTGTCCCTGTCCCTAATACTATCACTTAAAAAGGGTGTGTGTGTGTGTGTGTGTGTGTGTGTGTGTGTGTGTGTGTGTGTGTGTTTTACCAGTTCTGGGGCTTTGACTCAGGGCCTAGGTGCTGTCCGTGTGTGTGTGTGTGTGTGTGTGTGTGTGTGTGTGTGTTTTACCAGTTCTGGGGCTTTGACTCAGGGCCTGGGTGCTGTCCCTGTGTGTGTGTGTGTGTGTGTGTGTGTGTGTGTGTGTGTGTGTGTGTGTGTGTGCTGTCCCTGTCCCTAATACTATCACTTAAAAAGGGTGTGTGTGTGTGTGTGTGTGTGTGTGTGTGTGTGTGTTTTACCAGTTCTGGGGCTTTGACTCAGGGCCTGGGTGCTGTCCCTGACCCTAATATCCCTAATACTATCACTTGAGCCACAGCTCCACTTCCACCTTTTTCAGTTTTAATTGTAGATAAGAGTCTCATTGGACTTTCCTGCCTGGGTTGGCTTTGAACCTCGATTCTCAGATCTCAGCTTCCTGAGTAGTTAGGATTACAGGTATGAACCACAGGTGCCTGGCCAAATAAGAATAATTTTAGAAGAGTCTTTTTTTATCATCTCTTTATGTAAATCCACTTCTCTATTCATATATTTAGGCCCATGAAAACTGATGGTCCTGTGTCCTCCTTGATATATAGCTGAAGGCTATATATTTGGGCTCAAGGCTATCAAGGCTATCAAGACTTCTAGTTGCCATTTCTAAATCATCAAAAAGCCATTGATTTTTTTTGGAGGTCCAACTCAGGTCCTTACATTTGCTAGGCCAGTGCTCTACCACTTGAGCCACATTCTTTGCCCTTCTTGCTTTAGTTACTTTTGGAATAGGGTCTTATATTTTGCTCTAGTCAGACTTAAACAATGATCCTCCTAACGTTGCCTTTCATGAAACTAGGATTACAAGACATGCATTACTTTACTTTCTTTTTTTTTTTTTTAAGAAAAGATTCCCCTGTTTGTGATTTTGGTTAACCCTTATCTGAGTTCTAAGAATTAGCAATAAAATTATTAAAATGTGAAATGTATAATGAAAATATGTGCCAATTTTTAAGGAATTTTGTAGAAAATGTACCCAAGGGATAGAAAAGATGGCAGCAAATATCAAAAGAAAAGAAATAACTTGAACTCCTGAGACATATAAGTAGGAGCCATGAAGACAAGAACAAAAGGTACCCATCAGGGCTGTCCCCTCCACTAAAGTACTTTGGTCCCACCACTATGCCAATTCATCCTAAATATATTTACAGGAGGTGAATAAAATACAAATCTCATCAGTTTCACACTGCTCTCAGCATACCCTTCACCTATAAAGTTAAGCCCCACACTCCTATGAATGCACACAACTCTTCATGACCTCACTCCCACCAGTTTTATCAGTGCCTTTTCCTACTACCCTCCTGAAGGGGAAGCTCCCTGAAAAAGAATACTGTCTCAGTGGCTCACATCTGTAATCCTAGCAACTTAGGAGGCTGAGATCTGAGGATCCTGGTTCAAAGCCAGCCCAGGCAGGAAAGTCCGTGAGACTCGTACCCCCAATAAACCACTAGAAAAACCAGAAGTGGTGCTGTGGCTGAAGCAGTAGAGCACTCGCTTTGAACTGAAGAGCTGAGGGACAGCACCCAGGCCCAGAGTTCAAGCCCCACAACCGACAAAAAAAAAAAAAATACTGTCTCAATCTTTGATAACTTTGCATTTTGGTTTGTTGTTGTTGTTGTTTCATTTTGTTTTAGGGATAAGGTCTTGCTATGTAGTTCAGGCTGGTCTCAAACTCACAATCTCCCACCTCATCCTGGAAAGTGCTAGGATTATAGATACACCACTAACTCTTAACTCTATGCATGTGCTCCACTGAAAAGAAGCAGTGAAAAATGAGCCAGGGATTTTCTTCAGTTATCATCAACAGTTTAGGATTCCTAAGAAAGCTACGTTTGCAGTGGCGCTGTAGCTCAAGTGGTAGAGCGCTCGCCTTGAGTTGAAGAGCTGAGGGACAACGCCCAGGCCCAGAGTTCAAGCCCCACGACCGACAAAAAAAAAAAAAAAAACACTATATAGAGCACTCAGAAAGCTACGTTTGCAACAAGGTGAGGCCCTCAATTCATCAGGTGTCTGGCATGCTCATAGGAAGTGTCAGTCCAGCACTCACTCTCACCAAATTCCTCTGTATCTACTCATCTTGAATGACATTGAAGTGACTTTCACAGAGAGTAAGATCATGCTGTCATTAAAGTAGCTGGTGGAAATGTACTTCTGGGGCCTGACTTGTTTGCAAAGGCCCTGGCCAAGGTCAACATCTGAAGCCTCATCTACAATGTAGGTGCTGGCAAGCTTGCCTCCAGCAGCCTTACGGCAGTAGGAGGAGATTTTGTCGTCCACTCCTGCTGGCTCAGCTGAAGAGAAGGAAGTAGGAGAAAGAATCTGAGAAGTCTAATGATGACATGGGCTTTGATCTTTTTGACTAAATTTCTTTTGTAATATGTTCAATTTTTAAAAACCTGAGCTCTGAGAATAAAAGCAGGGGGTGAAAGTGGAGAAAAATGCTAACTGGTTAAGGTTTGAAAAGAAAATTAGAAGATTGCTGGGTACTGCTGGTTTATACCTGTAATCCTAGCTACTCAATAGGCTGAGAATCATGGTTTGAAGCCAGTCCAGGCAGGAAGGTCTTGAGAGACTATTTCCATTAACCACCAAAAACCTAGAAGTTTGGCTCAAGTGATAGAAAACCAGCCTTAAGTGAAAAAGCTAAGGGATAGCACTCAAGCTGTGAGTTTAAGGCCCAATACCAACACACACCAAAAAAGTAGATAAGTACCTACAAAACAGGACCAGAAAATTCCCTTGTCAAAGATGACTTCCTTAGGGGCGCTGATAGCCCACTTCTGTAGTCCTATCCTAGCTACTTAGGAGGCTGAGATGGGAGGATTATGGTTCAAAGCCAGCCTGGGCAGGAAAGTCTGTGAGACTCTTATCTTCAATTAACCACCAGAAAACCACAAAGTGGTAGAGTGCTAGCCTTGAGCAAAACAGCTCAGGGACAGCACTGAGGCCTTAAGTTCCAGCCCCAGGACTGACAAAAAAAAAAAAAGACTTCCACACTCTACTCATCACTTTACCTGCCTCACTTTACCTATATACATACGCATACACATACTACAGAATGGTTACACTAAGACATTATCAGCTATTAACATTGTAGAGTAAATAGTTTAATAGTAGACACTTGATTATAGGGTTACTTTCTATTTGGTTAACAATTGAGAAAACAATACTGGCAAACTGGAGTTATGAGTCTTTTTTTTTTTTTTTTTGCTGGTCATGGGGCCTGAACTCAGGGCCTGGGCACTGTCCCTCAGCTCTTCAGCTCAAGGCTAGCATTCTACCACTTGAGCCACAGTGCTACTTCCAGCTTTTTCTGCTTATGTGGTGCTGAGGAATCGACCCCAGGGCCTCATGCATGCAAGGCAAGCACTCTACCACTGAGCTACCTTCCAGCCCCAAACTGGTGTTACGATTGGGATGAGATCAATAATCCTGAAATCAGGAGGAGGACAAAGCTGAACAGACCACAGTGGTAGATATGTTAACAAGAAAGAGATAAGCAAGTGTGAAATGTAGTATGTTGTTGTAGACAAAGGCAATCAAGACATGGAAGAAGTCAGAAGTTAGTGACGAAAGCAAACTTTACCTATTGTGATGACTATTTTTATTTTGTGCCCAAACTTGGGCTTTTTTTATAAATTTTTTATTGTAAAGATACTATACAGAAGGTTACAGTTACATGAGTAAGGTAATGAGTACACTTCTTATTGAGCATTGTTACCCCCTCCATTGTTTTCCCCCTACCATCCCTTCCCTCCCTACCTTCCCCAGGTTCTTTTTTTTTTTAATTGTGATTAAGTGATTACTTAATTTCCTAAGGGCTTTTTTGCACAAAACTGGCATTCTGCCTCGAACCACAGCTCCACTTCTGGCTTTTTGCTAGTTAACTGGAGATAAAAGTCTCACAGATTTTCCTACATGGACTGGCTTCAAACTTCAGTCCTTTGAAATCAGCTTCCTGAGTAGCTAAGATTATAGGGATGAGCCACAGAAGCCTAGCTCTGACATCTTGTAAAGTTAATAAATAACCAGTCTCACAGATGCCTAAAGTTAAACTAGGAACACTAACTGGAAAGGAACAGAATTCTGAAAATTAGAAAAGGGGATGTGTGAAGAACCTGATGTGTGGAAATATTAACGTTATAAGATGGATGGATGTGGACCCTAAGAAGAAATTCTGTATCTAATGATTCAAGTTGGGGAGTTTAATGTTTAAAATGGTTACTGGCCTAAAGCCACAGGCCCACAGTAAGTGAGCTCAAATTCTGGACCTGCTTTGTAATGGAACAGATTCAAAAACTCAAAGGCATAAGGCATAAGGAAATTAGAATGTTATGGTGAATTTCTCTCTCTCTGTCTGCCTCTGTCTCCTGTATTGCTGAGGACCAAACTCAGGTCCTTAAACTTGGTATTTCTACTGAGCTTAATCACCAACTCCATGAATTTATTAAAGGTCTATTCACTTGTCTTAAAAAATTCAAATTGTTGTGATTGTGAGAAATAATTTTGTGTGAGAGGAGCCTCAGCATTCTTAAAGAGCTTTGAGACCAATTTCTGCGAATTCAAAATAGAAACTGCTGCACCTAAATGCAAAATAAGTAGTTGGATCATGAGAAAATATTTATTATTATTATTATTGAAAATTACTGGTTATTCATAGCCTCAAACTTAGCACATCTGGCACTCAACGACTTGAGCCACATGTCCAGCCTATCTTTTTTTTGCTGGTTATTTGTTTGTTTTCTGTTGATCATGGGGCCTGAACTCTGGGCCTGGGCGCTGTCCCTCAGCTCTTCAGCTAAAAGCTAGTGCTCTACCACTTGAGCCACAGCATCACTTCCAGCTTTTTCTGCTTATGTGATGCTGAGGAATCAAACCCAGGACCTCATGCATGCAAGGCAAGCACTCTACCACTAAGCCATCTTCCCAGCCTCTGCTGGTTATTTAGAGATGGAATCTCATAGACTTTTCTTTCCTGTGCTGACATTCAATCTTGATCCTTTGGACTTAGCCTCCCAAAAAAGCATGCTTTCATCTGGCAAGGTCAGCATACACATTCATTTTCTTCTCCTAGTAATACATCCAATCTCCAACCTTATGTCATAACTTAGTTTGCAGAGATTGCCCTTTCTCTCACAACATACCATATTGGTCCATTAAGGTAATGGCGTGAGAGTGAGAACTCTCTAGACTTCTTAGTGGGAAATATGAATGTGAGAGGACAGAAAGTAAATGAAAAATTCAGAGGTCTTCTACCTTTGTGGCATTTCTAGGGGTTCTTTCTAAGGAAAGGGTAAATCTTTATATCTGGCAATTCCTACACAATGCCTCTTAAGATTTGGGGTAGGTTACTCCAGCAGGGCAAAAAAATGAGGAGATATTTGTGTCTTATGTGCTGCTCACTCAAGAGTGATTTCAGCATAGGATTTTTATAATCTAGCAGATAGGATGACATGTCCATGTATACCAGGCAGCCTCTTTTCCCACACACTCCTGTCATTGCCTCACTCACCAAAGCTGACCTGGCTGCAGCCACTGCTGAGTGTCCAATGTGCCAGCAACACTGAACCCTAGTGTGGAACATTTCCCCAGAGTGATCAGCCAATACCTAGTGGCAGGCTAATTACACTGGACTGCTTTTATCATGGAAGTAGCAATGTTTCATTACTAGAATCAACACTTTCTGCATATAGATGTGTCATCCTTGCACACAATGCCTTTGCCAAAATTACCACTCACACTTAAATATTCAATTTACTATCATGGTATTCCACACACAGCACTGTTTCTGATTATGTAACTCACTCTCAGCAATGAAGTGTAATGGTGGGCCTGTGCTCATTGAATTCACTGAGCTATAGCTCCCTCTCCCTTGAAGCTGATGGCTTTTGAAGACTTAGCTACAGCACTAGATAGGGCACAATTCCTTTCAAGACTGGGGTCAGGATATCCTGAATGCTATATGGGCTCTGAATCAGTGCCCAATATATGATACTTTCTCCATAGCCAATATTCACAGGTCTGTGAAGGAGGGTAGTTCTTTTAAGGGGTGGCAATACTATTATCCTAGTGACCCACTAGCAAAATCATGGCTTCCTAGGATCTCATACTCCTCTGGCCTGGAGTTCCAAAGGGAGGAAACATTAAAAGACCTAACAATTACTCCACTGAACTAGGTCAGACTGCCTCCTGGCCACTTTTGAGTTTTTTTATGTCTCTATAAAGGCAAAGAAGGGAGTTATTGTGTTGGACAGCATGAATGATCCTGATTACAATGGGGAAATTGGACTTTACTTCACAATGAAGATAGATAACAATGTGTCTGGATTACAAGACATTTCTTTATATTAATGTCCAGTTCAGGAAGGATCATTGATAGTTCAGACCCTTCAAGGATGATGGTTCAGGTTGCCTCACCAGGTAAGAATGACAGTTGAGTTGCTTACTGAAGGCAAAGCAAATACAGGATGTGGAATGGAAGGAGACAATGATAAATACCAGTCGAAAGCATGTGGCGACTTACAAAAATGAAGACTATAACTGTCATCCATCTTCCCCATTTTAAATGTTTGTATTTCTATGTATGTGTATATACACATATATAGTCAAGTATTCTGTTCCTTCCTCTTAGATGTAACTTAGGATATACTATATATTAGTACTAAAGTTTTGTTAACTTTTCATCATAGTACATAGGTTACAAAATATCAAAGAGAAGAGTAAACATCACCCAAGGACTTTGCATTCTCTCGGGAAAAAGAATTTTTTGTACACAGGATCACAGGATAGACTTCCTTTTTTTTGGGGGGGGGGTCGAGCATGGGGCTTGAACTCTGGGTTTGGGCACTGTCCCTGCACTATTCAGCTCAAGGCAAGTGGTCTACCAATTGAGCCACAGTACCAGTTCCAGTTTTCTAGTGGTTTATTAGAGGTAAGAGTCTCACGGAGTTTCCTGCCCAGGCTGGCTTTGAACCGCAATCCTCAGATCTCAGCCTCCTGAGTAGCTAGGATTAGAGGCGTGAGCCACTGGCTCCCGGCTTATTTTTAATTTTTTAACTTCTTTTTTTATTCAACTATACCAAGGTTTGAATTCAGGACTTCATACTTTCTCAGATTGCTTGTTTGCTTGGCTAGGTCTCAACCATTTGAGCCATATCTCCAGCTGGCTTTTTGTTTGTTATTTTGGAGATGGAATATGACTTTTCTGGTTGGGTAGGCTTTGAACCACGGTCTTTAGATCCCAGCTTCCTAAGTAGCTAGGATTACAGATGTGAGCTATCTGGCCTACCTTTCTTGTAGAGTGGGAGTGCCAGTCCTAGAGCTTGAACTCATGACCTGGGTGCTCTATCACTCAAGCCATATCACCACTTCTGGTTTTCTTTTTTTTGTTTGTTTTTTGGTTTTTGGTTTTTTTTTGTCGGTCATAGGGCCTGAACTCTGGGCCTGAGCACTGTCCCTCAGCTCTTCAGCTTAAGGCTAGTGCCCTACCACTTGAGCCAAAGCACCACTTCCAGCTTTTTCTGCTTATGTGGTGCTGAGGAATCAAACCCAGGGCCTCATGCATGCAAGGCAAGCATTCTACCACTGAGCCACCTTCCCAGCCCCCACTTCTGGTTTTCTGATGGTTAACTGGAGTTAAGAGTCTCATGGACTTTCCTGCTCAGGCTAACTTCAAACTGTAATCCTCAGACCTCAGCCTCTTGAGTAGCTACGATTATAGGCATGAGTCACCAGCATCTGTCTCTACCTTTTTTTTTTTTAACAAGTGGAAAATAACTAAACTTGTTATAGACAGCTCACACAACAAAAGCATTCTCCCTATTTATTCTGTACAAAAAAAAGCAAATAAATTAGGTAGGAGAAAATTATTTTCAAACTGTTTCATATAAGTATGCAAAGAAGGCAGCAAGAGAAATGATGAACAAAAATAAAAATATCCCTGGAAAAAATCCACGTGTACGGATGACTCAGGAGGTTATAAATAACTCATGTGGTAAAGCAAAATATAATATTTATATATCATTCTCTGAGGACAGGGCATATTTTATTAATCCTCAAGTTCCTTAGCATATGATTTTTTTTGTTTTTTACCTTAGCATATTATTAACAAAAGCCTGTTATTTGTTATCAGTAAGTTCAACTGCTGTGCCACCAAAAAGATCCAGATTATTTTAAGACGAGTTTGCTTCTTTTTCATCTGACTCATCATCCATTACCTAAAGTAATAAAATAAAGAGAATTTAAGAATTAAGAAAAGGATTGGAAAGTCTTAATATTAATTACCTGCTTGAAGAAGTCTACAACAATACTTGGCAATCCAATAAAAATCAATCTATCAACAGTTCCTAAGTACAATTCACAATCATAACTTGGTATCCTAAGAAAGTAAAAACAAATGCATAGAGAACTGATCTCTCTTCTGTGTCTCAAAAGAGGCTTCCAGTAGCAGAGTCCCAAGTCTCAGCTGGGTAAAGAAGACTATAAATAATTAACTGTTACTATGTAGTCATAAAACTGAAGTAACTTTGTATATTGTTTCTAAAGCAGTTTCATTATATATTATAGTATATTCTATTTGAATATATTCTGTAGAGCTAAGCTAAACTATTACTGTAAAAGTATTACAAAAATATGTCTCTTAAAAAAAGAAAAACCCAGAATACCATACTATCAACTACTTACTTTAGTATTATTCAGATAAAAAATAACTGACTCTTAAAAGTGTGAAGACTCAAGGAAGAAAAATACTAATAAATACTTAAAGAAAAAATGAAAAGGTTAATATTTCCATAAGTAAAAGTATATCCAGATAAGAAAGAGCAATACCTCTGGAAACAAGAAAAGTTACCTAAGGGTGTGACTGTGATAGAGGAAGGGAAACTGAAATATAGAGCATGTATGGAGATGTAACAATGAACCCTGCTCCCACCTACGTAAGTGATATAATTCAATTTTTAAAAAATCATACAAATTTATGAAAGCTTTTTCTCCTCACCACACCTACTACATTTTAATGGCAATTTATGTTTACAATCAGTTAAGTTAAAATCAAAATGCATCACTCCCTCTGGACAAGTGAATAAAAATGGTTCTTCTTTTTTACTCTATGGAAGAATCAATGAGTACAATTTTTTTAAGAGTCCCATAATGGATAATGAAACAAAAAATATGTTTTAAAAAATGTCTAGATGAGCCACACATGATAG
This sequence comes from Dipodomys merriami, assembly GCF_024711535.1. Lineage (NCBI taxonomy): Eukaryota > Metazoa > Chordata > Mammalia > Rodentia > Heteromyidae > Dipodomys > Dipodomys merriami. The sequence goes on along the minus strand of NW_027206213.1, from coordinate 878,004 downwards.
CAAAGAAGTCTCAGCACTTGGAGGCTGAGATACGGAATTATTTTGAGCCCAGCAGTTCTGAACCAGCCTGAGCAACACAGCAAAATTCCATCTCCAAAACAAAACAAAACAAAAAACAGCCAACAAATATTAACCAAATTCTAAGTGAATTTGGTTCTGCTCTGAGACAATGAAAAAAATAATTCTCTTATAGTTTTTCTTTTAGATTGAATATAAGTGAACATGTACTTCCAAGGAATATTGTGTATCCAATCTAAGGAATATCTGATTTATAAAATTATAAATCGCCAGGCACCAGTGGCTCATGCCTGTAATCCTAGCTACTCAGGAGGCTGAGATCTGAGGATTGTGGTTCAAAGCCAGTCTTGGCAAGAAAACCTGTGAGACTCTTATCTCCAAATAACCACCAGAAAACTGTAAATAGCACGTGGCTTAAATGGTAGAGAACTTGTCTTGAGCTGAAGAGCTCAGGGACAGCACCCAGGCCCAGAGTTCAAGCCCCACAAATGACAGAGAAAAAAATTATAAATTGACTCCTATTTTAGGGAATGATTCCTAAATTTGGAATAAGATTTTGATTTTTTTTTTGTATTGAATTCCTTGTGCTCTCACTTGGATTTTTTGCTCAAGGCTGAGGCGCTACAACTTGATCAAATCTCCACTTCCAGTTTTTGCTGGTTAAAGACAAGTGTCTCATAGACTTTTCTGCCATGGCTGGCTTCAAACTGTGACCCTCAGATCTCAAGCTTCCTGAGTAGTTAGGTATACAGGTGGGAGCCAAAAGCACAAGCTTCTGATACTCACTTCATACAAATATGTAAAGGACATTTGGAAAACAAGGCTAGTTTTGCAGAGAAATACAAAGACCTGGATATGATTTCTAGTCTTCTCAAGGGTTAGACCTGAACAACACTGACAGAGACACACAAAAAGAAGCTTTGGGCTAAAGTAGGGTTTCATTTCAAATGGAAGACTGATGAGAACTTTAAAAGAAAGGTTAGTGTACATGGGACCAAAAGGACAGATTTCAATACTGCTACTCAGAATTGGTTCTCAGAGAAGCTGGGAGGAGATACCCTCTTGTAAGGACACAGATTTATCTAAAGTGTTTTCTCAGGTTTCTAATCTCCACATAATCTTCCCCTCCCTGATAACTTCTCTCCAGAAGGCCAAGCTTCTTGGCTAAGAATCACTACCATGAGAGACACTACACTAAGAAAATGTTGTACTGTGCTATCTATATTCTTCAGGCCTGTTCAGACAAAAAAAAAATCAAATATGCTATAGATAGAGTTCCCTATCACAAAGTTCTGTTTCACAGTACAACAAAGGATGATTCCTGCATTGGCTCCTTGCTGGTTAAAATAAGAAGGGTTTAGGGATATGGAACATACAGCATCTGTGAGGCCCAACATAAGAGCCTGAAAAAAAGGGAGAGAAATAGACACAGGGAGAGAATAATGTGGAGAAATGAGCTCTTCCACTTTGAAAGATTTCTAAAATCTACCTCAACTGGATGATGTTTTGAATCCCTTTTTCATAATTTCTCTGCTGTAATCAGAACAACAGTGTCTCTGAGTCTCTGTTACCTTATGTAAAAAGTGGGGATGAGTTAGTTAATACACCGTGTTATTAGGAGATTAAATGTAGTAATATATATATATATATATATATAAATGCCTGGCACATATCTGTTGCTTCTAAATACTAAAGTTAGATTAAAAAAATAAAAAGGCTTCAAGTCTGATAACAACTGAAACACAAAGATCTTGCCTTGGTGAAAAAGTTGGGTCATTTTTTTTCATATTTATACAAACATAATATTGGCATACCTGTTCGACACCTTCTACTTCTGGAATATAAAACTGTAGCATGTTCTGAATCCCATTTTTCAAAGTAATGATTGAACTGGGGCAGCTGGTACAAGAACCTTGAAGTTTCAGCTGTACTATGCCATCTTCAAAGCCTTTATAAATTACATCTCCTCCATCTTCCTGAACAGTCGGCCTGGGGCCACAGAATATTTGTCACACATTTAAAACAACAGAAGTTTAAATTTTAATATAGCTCAGAGTTTGGGATTTTTTTTTCTTTTGTCAGTGCTATTGAGGTTTGAGCCCAGGGCCCCTTGCTTGCTAGGGAAGCACTCTACCAACTGGGTCACATCCTCAACAATTTGCTTTAATTATTTTTTAGGTAGGATCTTCTTTTTTTTTTTTTTGCCAGTCCTGGGGCTTGACCTCAGGGCCTCAATGCTGTCCCTGAGCCTCTTTGTGCACAGGGCTAGCACTCTACCACTTGACCATCACTTCTGGCTTTTTTTTTTTTTTGAGTAGTTTATTAGAGATAAGAGTTTCACAGACTTTCCTGTCTGGACTGGCTTCAAACCAAGATCCTCAGATCTCAGCCTGCTGAGTAAGAAGTATTACAGGCATAAGCCACCGGTGCCTGGTGGGTTTCACATTTTTACTCAGGACCAGCCTTGGACCTTGGTCTTACACACCTTCTCATAGGGCTTATAGCTGTGTCTCACCATGCCTGGCTTGTTGGTTGAGATGAGGTCTTGCTATTTGCCTGGGCTTGCCTTGAACCTTGATCCCCAGATTTCAGTTCAAGTATCTGGGATTATAGACATATGTTACCATGTCTCCCTTTGTCTTAATCATTCCCTTGTTGATATAACTACCATCCTAATTTCTATGGCCAATGATTAGCTTTGTCTACTCTTCAATTTATAATTTACAAAGACAAATTCTATATCTAAATCAAAGTGTATTCACTGTTTTGTATCTGGGTTCTTCTCTTAAATCATCCAGTCTCACTGCTGCATAATACTCCACTAAGTTAATATGCCATAATTTATTATCCATTCTACTATTGATAGATACTTGAATTAGTATTACTAGATAACTAATTTCTGGCTTTTATAAATAGCTAAATAGGGGGCTGGGAAGGTGGCTCAGTGGTAGAGCGCTTGCCTTGCATGCTCGAGGCCCTGGGTTCGATTCCTCAGCACCACATAAGCAAAAAGAAAAAAGCCGGAAGTGGCACTGTGGCTCAAGTGGTAGAGCGCTAGCCTTGAGCTGAAGAGCTGAGGGACAGCGCCCAGGCCCAGAGTTCAGGCCCCACGACCGGACCCAAAAAAAAAAAAAAAAAAAAAAATAGCTAAATAGCCATGAAGATTTTTTTTTTTGCCAGTCCTAGGGCTTGAACTCAGAGCCTGGGCACTGCCCTTAAGCTTCTTTTGCTCAAAGCTAACACTCTACCACTTGAGCTACAGCACTTTTTTGGTTTATGTGGTACTGAGGAATCAAAGCCAGGACTTCATGTATGCTAGGCAAGCACTCTACCACTAAGCCACATTCCCATACCACAATTAAGATTCTTGTTAATGTCTTTACTACTTGGAAAATGCTTGAGAACAAAACTGTTGAGTCAAGAGTGTGAATGCACATACAAGATGCAAGGGACCGGAATCAAATACAGTGAAAACAGGGGTTATCACCACATGAGCAGAAAAAAAAAAGCCGGAAGTGGCGCTGTGGCTCAAGTAGTGGAGTGCTAGCCTTGAGCTGAAGAGCTGAGGGACAGCGCCCAGGCCCAGAGTTCAGGCCCCAGGACCGGACCGGAAAAAAAAAAAAAAAAAAAAGGGTTATACCATGGGGGAAGAACATACTTAAGAAAAAAAAAAATCACATGGTACATTATAAATACATTAAAAACAACAGCAAGGATAAAACCACTTGTGTCCCTATCTTGGGGTTCATTTCACTAAAGCATCATCTTATATGGTCATATGTACATAGCTTTTGACCTTTTGTGCTTGTCCTAGAAATATGCTAGTTATTGCAAATAAGGGAAACCATAGGACCTATGTTTCTTTGGGTGTGGCTTACTTCACTTCCAAGTCTTTCCATTTCCTAACAAATGGGGCAATGTCATTCTTTCTGATGCAGGCATAGAATTCCTCTGTGTGTGTGTGTGTGTGTGTGTGTGTGTGTGTGTGTGTGTGTGTGTGTGTGTGTGTGTGTGTGTGTGTGTGTGTGTGTGTGTGTGTGTGTGTGTGTGTGTGTGTGTGTGTGTGTGTGTGTGTGTGTGTGTGTGTGTGTGTGTGTGTGTGTGTGTGTGTGTGTGTGTGTGTGTGTGTGTGTGTGTGTGTGTGTGTGTCACATTTTCTTGATCCATTCATCTACTGAGGGGCATCTGGGTTGGTTCTATATCTTAGCTATGGTGAATAATGCTGTGATAAACATAGTGTGCTGGTAGCTTTGGTATGACCTTGTTTGTGATCATTTGAATAAATGCCCACAAGTGGGATTGCTGGGTCATAGGGAAGCACTATGTGGAGTTTTTTGAGGAACCTCCATACTGCTTTCCAAAGTGGTTGAACAAGTTTACATTCCCACCAACAATGCAGTAGGGATCCCTTTTGGCCACATCCCCTCCAGCATCTGTTGTTATTAGAGTTCTTGATTATAGCCATTCTAACTGGGGTGAGGTGGAATCTCAATGTTGTCTTGATTTGCATTACTTTTATGGCTAGAGAAGTTGAGCATTTCTTCATGTGTCTGTTGGCCATTCTTATTTCCTCTTCATCTTGTATATACATATTTCTAATTTGGGGAGGGGAAGGGAAATAACAAAATGCTGAAACAAGGATACAGGTTGACCCATTGTAACAATGAGATGTACAAGACACTATGTTGAAAACTAACTTTACAACTTGGGGAGGGGGCGGAGTTGGGGAGTTAAGAAGGGAAGGGATGGTAGGAGAAAAACAAAGGAGGAGGTAACAATGCTCAACAGAAAATGTACTCATTACCCTACTCATGTAACTGTAACCCCTCTGTACAGTATTTTTTACAATAAAAAATATATAAAAAAAGAAACAAAAAACATGAAATACATATATTAAGTAAATGTATTTGACTTACAATAAAAATTTCTGTGTAGAAAAAAAAGTGTGAATGCATGCAGATTTAGTAAACAGTGCCAGATATTTTTCCAGAGTTATATATACTTGCATTCCCACAGCAGTAAAGAAGTTTCAGTTGCTCTGCATCCTCACTAATCCCTGGTGGTGTCAATCTTCGTGATTTTAAACATTCTAGTGGCTTTGTAATGATTGAGGCTGAGCCCTTTTTTATTATGCTTAGTGGTATCTGATTATCGTCTTTTATAAAATACTTGTTGGTCCAGTCTGTATCTGTATTTTTTTTAATTTGTAGTTCCTTACACATTCTACATATACAATAAAATCTACTGTTTCATCTTGTACCATAAATAGTATCCTTTGATGACAAGAAAGTCCTGCCTACAAGAAAGTCACTGGTCACTGGTGACTCACACCTGTAATCCTAGCTGCTCAGAAGGCTGAGATTTGAGGATTTTAGTTCAAAGCCAGCCTAGGCAGGAAAGTTGATGATTAAATACCAGGAAACTAAAAGTAGAGCATAGAGTACTGCCTTGAGTGAAAGAGCTCAAAGACAAAGCCCAGGCCCTGAGTTCAAGCCCCACAACCACCACCACCAACAACAACAAAAAGATCTCTCTGTATCTGTAATACTATCTTTAGCTGTAAGGTACATGTTTTGATATCTGTATACCTTCATAGCTTTCTTTTAATTCATTCTTCAATTAGTATACATTTCTCCATCTTTTTATTCTCAACCTGTGACCTTTGATTTAAAGTGCATACTCCTAAGTAGCACATTCATGTTTTTCACATTTAGTCTTACAACCTTATTTTTTGTTGACAACCAACATACTGTTAAATGCAACCATCAAGATATTTGCGGTTATATTACCATCTTATCATTTTGGATCAATCGAGTATTTTTTAGTATTTAATTTCCCCCCTCTGCACAGTTATTTGTTATAGAATCTTTTACTAGTTACTGTTTTCTCTACAGAATATTGAATTGTTTTCCTAGATTCCAAGACCTTAAAACACTTACATTCCCCACATTTTATATTTAGGTCATGTTATTTTAATTCTAGGTATATTTCAAACCCTATAGGGCACTATTAGATCCCTTCTGTCATATACTATGTCTCTCATGTTTTTTTCCCTGAATTTCCTATTCTCTCTTCTCTGTGTGCTTCAACCTGGATATTTTCTACTGATCTATATTCTGGTATACAAATCCATTCCTCAGCTGTAACTAATTTGATGTTAGAATAATTAAATGAGTATTTAAGTTATTTTACTTCTAGCTCAAGAATTATTATTTTTCTTACAGATTCCAGTTCTCTGATGAAATTCTTCATCTTTTCATCTATTTTCTTGAATTTTTTAGTCATAGTTATCTTAAAGACCAGTATAGTTCTAATATATAGGTTATCTATGAATCTTTTATTCTTTTATTCTAATTTCAATATATGACATAACTTTTTTACTAAATAATGGACTCTATGAAAAAAATAAGGTGATTCAGTACTATATTACATCAGATAGGATTTTTCCGATCTTCTAGCAACAGCTCATCTGTTCTATTTTATTTATTTTTTGCAGTACTGGATTATGAACCCAGGGCTTCCCATTTTCTAAACATTTTTTTTCCATTTTCTAAACATTTTATCACTATTCTTTTTCTTTGCACTGATTATTTTTGAGGGAGGATCTCACTTCCATCCAGGTACCTGCCTGGACTATGATCTACCTATTTTTATTTTAGGTTTCCTGTAATAGCTGCAATGACAGCCACAAACTATGTACCCAGCTTCCTCCACTGAGATAAAGTCTGGTGAACTTTTCTGTATAGGCTAGCCTAGACCATCAGTCCTCACAATCTAACTTCCTAAAAAGGTAAAAGACAGGCACGCACCATGTAGCTTTGAGTTGAAAAGAGTACTTTTCTGCCTGAGCTGGTTTTGAACTTTGAGCCTCTCATTCTTAGATTCCCAAGTAGCTAGGATTATAGGCATGAGCCACTGGTACCCAGAGCAATCTATTCTTGAATTAAGCAGCTCTATTAGCTTAGTTATTTCTACGTTATTCCATTTCAAGGGTATAGTTCTCCCAGAAGTCCAAACAAGAGTCTAGTTGTTTCTTGAGGTCCAACCCCCTTGACACAGCCTAAACTCCAATTTTTGTCCCTAGCACAATAAAACTGCCAAAAGTCTGTTTGGCTTTCCAGTTGCTGCTTGTTTGACTTATCTCTTCCCCTACACAGCTAAGAATAAGTAAATGCATTCCCATAATGAAGAATCTGAGGGTTAGGTTTACTTCCTTTCTTTTAAGCTAATTATTTTTAGTTGATAAAATTATTGATGTATATATTTATTTAAAATGCACACATGATATTTTATAATATATACACTATAGAATGGTATATAGCTCAAGAGCTTACAATGTCTCTTCATTAGTCATCCTCTACATCATTCTCCCTTATCTCCCTCTCTACTACATAGTTAGCATGTTTTGTGGTAAAAACATTAAAAAACATACTCTTGGTGATTTTCTAGAATATAATATTGTTACTAACTATGTAAATTTACCCTCTTAATTTCCCTGCTCTCTGGGATTTTAGTCTTACTAACCAAGACTGCATTAGTAACCCAGAATTTAAATTTTCTTCCCATCTAAACAAACTTTCAGAAAGCTTAATAGTTTCTTTGATTCTTTGCTGCTATACTCTGCCCAGCTTTTTATATCTTGGCATTATACCAACAATCAGAAAATGCTGAAGGAAGGTTTCACTGGGCTTCCCTTCTCACCACATCTTTGTATGTCGACCTTAGGTGGCTTTTGACAGCTTATCTAAAGCCTTTAAACAATTTATCTGAAAAAGATGGATTAGTGGTCTACTGTAAGCAAAAGCAAAGTCTACTATTCTTTACTTCCTGAAACTTAAATCTTTATAGCCAATTGCCTGAAATGTAGGTAGTCTTCTCTTCACAATTTTCTCCAAATTAAGATATTTTTAATTTTCTAAGAAAAATTTAAAGCCCTCTTATCTTTCTAAAAAAGTTAATACTATCAGGCACCAGTAACCCATGCCTAGCTATTCAGGAGATTGAGATCTAGAGGATCAAAATTAGATGCCAGCCCAAACAGAAAACTTTGCTAGATACCATCTCCAAAGCAACTAGCAAAAAGTAGGGACAGAAGCATGGTTCATGTGATAGAATGCAAGCTAAGGAAGTTGCTGGCTTCCCCCGTACTGCCAATATAACAATGCCAAATCAATACTGTAAAGGATATTTATCCTTGACTATGGGTATTTTAATTGTTGTATTTTGTCTTGTACAGAGCTAAGAACTAAACATCAGTGTTCTGTCACTAAGCTACACCACAGACTTGTTATCTTTTTTTTTTTCTCCCAGTGGTGGTGGCAATGAATTCTGGGCTTTATTTTGCTAGGCAGGTGCTCTACCATAGAACTATATCCTAGCCCTGTCATCTTCATGTTTTTCCTTTGTGAATGGTTACAGGGGTTTGAACACAAAGCTTTGGCTTGCTAGGCAGGTTCTATCACTCAGGCCACATTTCTAGCAGGTGTATTATATTTTTGGATGAATACAAAAATTATATACCGTAAATTCAATTTTTATAGTTACTTATTGTGGCTTTTATTAATTTGTGCTTATTTTGGCACTCTACTGTAACTTCATGGACAAGTAAGAGTCCATTGCTATCATGAAAACTGCCTATGCAGCATCTGATTTGGGGTAGAGAGAGGAGCACATACCGTATTCTAGTATCCAACAATTCCTTAATCATTGCCACAACTTCATCATCTTCTTCAGAACCTAGAAACAATCACAAACAATAGTAGAAATTTTGTATTCATACAACTATTAAAACAGGATAATTCCTTTTTTTCAGGTAAGGGTAGGTTTATTCATCGTACTAGCTGACACCAGGCCATCTTGGCCCTCCACGCGGTGGGGAAAGGCCTGGGAAAGAGAGAGAGGCCTGGGAAAGAGAGAGAGCTTGGAAAGAGAGAGCTGGGAAAGAGAGAGAGCTGAGGAAAAGAGCTAAGAGAGAGCTAGAAAAGAGAGAAAATAGCTAGAAAACAGAAGAGCTAGGGAAGAGCTAGAAAAGAGCTAGAAAACAGCAGAGAGAGAAAACAGGATAATTCTTGACTTCATGATTCATTAAAAACATAGAATCAAACAACATGTTATTTGGAAATACGTCATAGTTTGGGGACAACATGATTCTCTAAAGAAAACAAGAAATACTGATCCACTGAACATTTAGTAATGAAGTTGAGCATATTTAAATACTTATCATGTCAGAGCTTGAGAGTTTTACCACATCTATAAATTTTGCTCATTTTCAAGGACTAAAAAAATAGTACAAGGCACTGGTGGCTCACACCTGTAACCCTCACTAGTTAGGAGGCTGAGATCTAAGGATCATGATTCTAAGCCAGTCCTGACAGACAAATCTGAATTACATAGCAAGTCTGAGGCCAACCTGAGCTGTAGAGTGAAACCCTGTCTCAAAAACAAAAAGAGCAAAAGGAGTTAGGGGTTTGGCTCAGTAGTAAAGTACACACTGAGCATGCATGAGTCCTGGTTATTAGGACCCAAAAATAGAGAGAAAGAAAGGGAAGTAGGAAGCAGACCAGAGGGAAGAAAAGAATACTAAATAATGACAAAAAAAATGGAAACTTAGCCTGGTACTAGTGTCTCACACCTGTAATCCTAGCTACTCAGGAGACTGAGATTTGAGGATCAAGGTTCAAAGCCAGTCCAGACAGGAAAGTCCATGAACACAAAACATGGAAATGAGGCTGTGGCTCAAGTGGTAGAATGATAGTGTTTAGCATAAAAAAAGCTCAGGGACAATGCTTAGGCCCTGAGTTCCTAGGATTGGCACATACACATACATACACACCATGAAAATGTACTCTTTACCTGACTTATGTAACTGTGACCTCTCTACATAACCCTTATAACAATAAAAGTAATTATTTAAAAAACCCAGCAATTTACTCAGGAGGCTGAGATCTGAGGATCGCGGTTCAAAGCCAGCCCGGGCAGGAGAGACCGTGAGACTCCTATCTCCAATAAAACCACCAGAAAACCAGAAGTGGCGCTGTAGCTCAAGTGGTAGAGCGCTCGCCTTGAGCTGAAGAGCTAAGGGACAACGCCCAGGCCCAGAGTTCAAGCCCCACGACCGACAAAAAAAAAAAAAAAAAAAAAAAAAATCAGGAAATTACTATGTTGAAAGTGAACTATACAACCTGTGCTTGGGATCAGGAGGGAAAAACTGGGAGAGAGCGAGGAAAGAGGTGACACTAGAAATGTACTCATTACCTGACTGTAACCCCTCTGTGTATATCACCTATGTAGTAACAATTTTTAAAAAAATAAAAAAAATCAGGAAATCAAAATTGATATAATACTAAAATCCAAAAAAAAAAAAAAAAAAAAAAAAAAAAAAAAAACCCAGCAATTCTTATATACTGCTGATGTAAATGTCAATTAGCATTTATGATACAATAACCACTTCTAGGAACATATTCTACAAAAGCATTCCACATATTTTACACATATACAAAAGACTTGCATAAGAACATCCCCTGCATCAGTCTTTTTAATAGAAATCAATACTAGTGACCAACTGGAACATAAGTAAAAAGGAACAAACTACCTGTAGTTTATTCATATAATAGAATATCATTCACCAATTGAAATGAACTAAAACTATATTTTTAATGGATATATTTCAAAGATATCACACTGTAATGATAAAGTAATAGTATAACGTAAGTTATTCAAAGGTTAAGAACAAACATGAGAAGAAGGCATAGTGGCACATGTCTATAATCCCAGAATTTGGGACTATAGAAAAAAAAAACAATACTATATATTCCCTTCAGACTTACATGCATAGTAAAGTATAACAACAAAACAAGTTCACACATCTCTGTAAATACAAAGGAAAAGGTAAGGGAAAATAAGAGTATTTGTATTATCATTAATATTTTATTTCAAAATGGATCTAAAAACTAGTGCTAGTGACTCACACCTGTAATTCTAGCTACTCAGGAGACAGAGATCTAAGGATCTTAGTTCGAGGCCAGCCCAGACAGGAAAGTCCATGAGGCTCTTATCTCCAGTTAACTACCCCAAAACTGGAAGTGTAGCTCAAAGTGATAGAATGCTAGCCTTGAACACAAAAGCTCAGGGACAGTGCCCAAGCCCTGAGTTCAAGCCTCATGACCAACCAGAAAAAAAGTAACAAAGGATCTAAAGCAACTACGGCAAAAAATGAGCATTTGTCTGATCTTCAACAACCCACACATGCACACATATATACACATACACACATACACACAGAGTTAATATCTGTTAAAAGTAAGTGGAGGTCAAACTAATGATCATTACATTATTTCTTACATGTACAAAGACTTTGTAACTGAGGGCTAGGGACTTACCTCGGTAATAGAGAGCTTGTCAAACTATGTTCAAGACCCTGGGTTTATCCCAAACACCACAGGAAAAATAATTCATAATGGAAAGTTTTACCTTTGTGCAATCATCAAATTTACATTAAAATTTTTCAAAAAGCATAAATACATACATATATTTACCCTTTCTGATATTGGCACCAAAGCCAAACATAACAAATGATAAAAATCTGTATTCCAATCACTTCTACAATCAAGACAAATGTGAACAAAGTAGAAAAGTCTGGAAAAAGATAAATATTAATTACTCAACACATTACCTGCTTCTCCTGCAGGTGTTTCCTCAGTAACCAGGGGTAAGCCAGATGCAAAGAAGTCCATAATTGTTGCATAAATATCTGGCTTCAGTAAATTCCAATCTATTTCTTCATTTTCCTACAAACATATAAAGGGAAATTCTGTATTTCAAACCCAGGGCAAAGACAAATTCAGAATACCACTGTGAACCTTCCAAGCACATTTCCTATATAGACTTTACAACAGCACCCATTTCTACAAAATATGTGACTCTACTCAAGAGTCACATATAGAGTTAAAAGACACAATGGAACAGTCTACAATGTATTCACTCATCAAACTTTTATCAAGTGTGTTGTATGTACCATGCCTTATACAGGCAAGAATTATTAAAATATTAAAAGATACCATATGATGCAGAGAATTAAAATATTGAACAGATTCTCTATCTTTTTTGTGCATGTGTGTCAGTTATGGTGCCTGAATTCTGGGTATGGATTGGCACTCATTCTTCCTGCAGGATGGTCAGGAATGACACCATAGCAGTTAATTGCATTTCCACATTGGCAACATGCAGGACTTTTGGCAAGACTCTCTGAGGTGCAGTGGGATTGTCGCATCAAAACTGGAAGATTTGCAATCACACTTGTTCCTTGGATATCTTGACCAGCACTGAGCAGATAAACAGCCCTTTCAGTATCACTGAGGTCTTCATCAACTATCAATCTATTTCTTCTGGTGTCTTGAGGCTCCGGCAGACAGATCTCTAGATGATGGTAAGCTCCTGCAAGTCCTCCCTCAGCTCTTCAGCTCAAGGCTAGCACCTTACCACTTGAGCCACAGCGCCACTTCTGGCTTTTTCAGCTTATGTGGAGCTGAGGAGTCAAACCCAAGGCCTCGTACATTCAAGGCAAGCACTCTACCACTGAGCTACCTTCCCAGCCCAGATTCTCTATTTTTAAAGACAAAGATAAAGAGATTCTCTCATTCTTTTAACAAAAATAAGTTAGAACTACTTAAGCAAGTACATAGGCCATTCCACGGCTATTCAAAAGTTCAATTTATATTATATTCCATAAAAAATGTTGAAAAATTCAAAGATGCTGTGGAATAATGGCCACTCTGCAAGAAAAAAAGATTCCATAAAATTGTTTGATCTATATCCTTAGACAACATTTTTCCCATAAATAAAAAGATTAGTAAATACCTAAATAATACCAATGTCTTCAAAATAAAAATATAACATGTTTTGTCCTTTTTTCTGCTAATACCAAGGTTTGAATCCAGGGTCTCATACTTGGCTCAGCTAGCTCTACCACACAAGCTATACCTCCAAGCTCAGTTCTTGCTGGTTACTTTGATGTCTCATGGACTTTTCTGCCTTGAAAGGCTTTGAATCTCGATCCTCTGGATCCCAGCGTCTTGAGTAACCAAGATTACAAGTGTGAGCCATCAGCACGTGGATTATTCTTTATTTTATTTAAGGAAACTTTTTTTTGAGAAAATAGAAATATAGTCTAGATTTAAGATGCTATTAGCTAGAATCTACACTTAAAATACTATTCAAAAATGACTAATGTGGATAAAGGGATTATTTTTGTCATGAACTTAGTACCAAGCAGTAAACAAAAGGTTTAAGAAGCAGGCACTGCTATGGACATAGCATGAAACTAGTAATATGTCTAGTATTTAGGAAAATAAATATATATTAAATTCAGGGCCTTATGTTTGCTAGGCTAACATGATACCACTTAGCCATGCCCCAGCTTGATTTTTCACTGGTTATTTTTAGGATAGGGTCTTAATTCCTACCCAGGGACAGGCCTGAGCTGTAATCTGCCAATCTTTAGACTTCTTAGAATCACGGTATATGCCACTGTGTCCAATTACCCTCCAGAAGATAGAGACCATCACATTCTCTGCCAAGACTGGCCTAGAATTGAGATACTCAGATCTCAGTCTCTCATTTAGTTAAAATTGCAGGCCTGAGTCCCCAGTGCCCAGCTTGTTTTGTTTTGCTTAGAGAAAAGGTTTGCTACATACCCTAGAATGGCCTCAAACTTGTGATGTCCCTGCCTCACCCTTCCATGTGCTGAAACTACAGGCTTGTACCATCATGCCCCGCACAGGTAATATTTTAATGAATTATTTGACAACTGGAATAGAATTCTACCTCAACAAATGGAATTATCTCAATAAATAGAGAGAAAAGAGAGAGAAATACAAACTAAAATATAGCAAAGATTGGGTAGAAATCTATCCATTGGTTACAAAGGTAATGGCTGAGGGTGAGTCAACCCACATCTGCTCACCATAACCTTTCATTTGAGGAAAAGCACTAGAAGCACAAAATTTAGTTCAGGAAATTCTGTATCACTGTCTCCTTCAAAAAATGACTTTTTATGCCTACTATGTAATAGTCATTATTTTAGGAGACAATCTTTATCTTCATGGAGTTTTCATTCTAGTGTAGGAAGGAAAGACAGGTAACAAAATAACAAATATTAAGTGGTTAAATGTAATAAAGAAAACAAATTCACTCCTGTAGGGAGTATTGTTTTATGATAGCCAAGAAAGGGCTTTCTGAGAATTCAGAACAATTAACATTTTAAACAACAAGTAAAGACACTTGAAATAACACTTGGAAACTGAATTCTAGTCCTGCCAAGGTTGAGTGTTGTCTCACTGTTGGCTAGTCATATAATCTTGGACACTGCATGTGACTTGCTGTGGCTCAAGGATTTTTTTTTTTCTGAAAAATGAAGCATTCAGAGTGTAGTTAGGTCTGGATGCTAATTAATTTCAACTTAAAATTTTTCTTAAATGATTGACTTTAGAAAAGACAATCTGATTTTTAAAAATTTGTATGTGTTAAAGACAATAGGAATGGGAATTCTATACTAGGTGAAAAAAAAGAATGAAAATTCTAGGAAAGGGCACTGGACTACAAAAAAGCTATAAATACTTCAAGTCTTATTTTCTATAATTCTCTATATACCTTTGTGACAGTGATGAAATCTGGTCCAAAGAACACACTTTTTACTCCTTCGATTCTAAATAACTGCCTGTGAATACAGAAAATAACAAAAATGTTTTATATGAAAATTTTCAAACATATAGAAAAGTGGCAATAAAAGTAAAAGAACCTCTTCCATCTACCTATCACCAGCTAATACACTCATGGCCAGTTTTGTTTCATCTTCTTATCCATCAATCCATCAATCCCACTTCTAGGTACTGACTCAAGAGAAATGAAAATATATGCTCCACAAAGACTTGTACATGAATATTCATACAGTTTTACTTCTAACAGCTCCCCCAAACCCTGAAAATGTTCATCAACTAGTGAATAAAACAACTGTGGTACATGCAAAAAATGTAGTAGGACTTGATAATAAAGAGATGAGTTACTTGGATACAAACAAAAGGATGACTGTCAAAAGCCTTCCTGAAGATAGAATACTATGTATTTATTCATTTACTCAGTCATTCATTCACTCGGCAAATATTTGGACATTTTTGAATAACAAAGCTGTGTCTGAAGCATTAGCAAGACAATGATAAGGGAGACAGATAGCCTTCTTTTCAGGAGCTTACATTTGGCTTACAGATGATTTTTTTTTTTGTCAGTCATGTGGCCTGAACTCTGGGCCTGGGCACCCACTGTCCCTCAGCTCTTCAGCTCAAGGCTTGCATCCTACCACTTAAGCCACAGCGCCACTTCTGGCTTTTTCTGCTTACATGGTGCTGAGGAATTGAACCCAGGGCCTCATGCATGTGAGGCAAGCATTTTACCACTGAGCCAACTTCCTAGCCCTATTTTCAGACCATTACCAACTATGCTACAATAAACACATACTATGTGTACATGTGTGACTATTCTGTAAGACAGTGTTCCTAAACTCTAGCATATACTTGCAAAATCAATAATGTAGTCATTGGAATTTTATTATTTTATTTAAAATAATAACTTAAAAATAATTCTGAACATTATAAGAAAAAAAGGAGATATAAAAATTCATTTCAAAGCCGAGTGCCAGTGGCTCATGCCTGTAATCCTAGCTACTTAGGAGGCTGAGACCTGAGGATCATGGTTCAAAGTCAGCCCGGGCAGGAAACTCCATGAAACTCTTATCTCCATTAAACCATCAGAAATGCGGAAGTGGCGCTGTAGCTCAAGTGGTAGAGTGCTAGCCTTGAGCTAAAGAGCTGAGGGACAGCGCTCAGGCCCAGAGTTCAAGTCCCACGACTGACCAAAAAAAAAAAATTCATTTTACCAGGTGCTAGGCTCATGTCTATAATACTAGCAACTTAGGAGGCTGAGACCTGAGGGTTATAGTTCAAAGCCAGCCTGGGCAGGAAAGTCCATGAGACTCTTATCTTCAATTAACCACTAGAAAACTGGAAGTGGTGCTGTGCTCCAAGGGGAAGAGCACTAGCCTTGAGCAAAAGACCTCAGGGACAGCGTCCTGGCACTGATTTCAAACTCCATGATGACAAAAATGCATTTCCTCTTCTATTTCCTCTACATGTTTCACATACATGTATTTCATTACCAAGTAAAACATTTCATATTATAGTTAGTGTCAAAAAGTGTGAAAAAATAAATGCACTAAGATATATTTTGGGAAGTTTATGTTTAAGTCAAAGGAAATATACATATTTAATAACTAGAAAGTTTAAAATCTATTTCTGTGACTTGTCTCTAGTTCCTCTAAATGAGATATACAAAATTGCTGTATAGAAATTTGTATAAAAATAGTAATCTCAGTGGTTTTTTGTCGGTTGTGGGGCTTGAACTCTGGACTTCCGGGCTGTCCCTATGCTCTTCAGCTCAAGGTGAACACTCTACCATTTGAGCTTACAGCACCACATCTGGTTTTTCTAGTGGTTAATTGTAGATAAGAGTCTCACAGAAGCACCACTTCCGGCTTTTTTTTTTCCTGCTTATGTGGTGCTGAGGAATCGAACCCAGGGGCTCTAGCATGCAAGGCAAACGCTCTACCACTGAGCCACCTTCCCAGCCCAGTAATCTCAGTTTTATGTTCACAATATCTTTAGCAATCAGTATTAGGATGAAGTGACAAAATATTTCAATTAGGGTTGAGAGTATAATTGAGTCGTTGAATGGGTGCTTAGCATGCACAAAAAGAAAAACATTTAGTTGATGTTGTTTGACTCTAATATTACTTTTTATAAATGATTCCTGTGGCTACTGGCTCAACAGATGTACATTTTAAAAATTTAATATTACTTTTTATAAATGATTCCTGTGGCTACTGGCTCAACAGATTGCATTTAAAAAATTTATCACTTGTGCTTTCTCATTTCTGACATACATTTAAACTTGTCTTTCGTGAATTTAAAAACTATTGACAAATTTTTAAAAAATTATGCCATAGTTGATAATTTTAATAGTTTATCGTTCTGAGTGAAATATTTGGCACTTATAAAGTGAATTGAGCAAAATTTTCTTGTTTGTAACCATCAGATTTATAAAGAGAACATAAAATTTATCATGAACACATAAAAGGCAGGAGCTCTACCACTGAATTATATCCCCAGCTCACGAGAAAAGTTTTCTAACATCAAGTCTTACTGTTCTTTTATCTCATAACTGAAAAGAAAATAAAGTATGTAATATGTTGAAATCAATGCAATGCCACATAAAATTGCAATAGGTAAATATGGCTGTCTTAACATCAACATCAATTGTTTATGTTTTTCAGTAAAAGCCAAAACAAACAGTAATATACCTAGCCAGAGGGGAGCAAAATGCTGCAGCTGGTGAGGGAAAATCCATTGTCCTTGTCTCAAGAACTGGTTTTCCTGGTATAAACTTTAAACTGTTGGGATTTGGGGTATCTTGTGTTTGAATAAACATGTGCCGCACTAAAAAAGAAAAAGAAGGAGGTTGTTATGCTAGGAGAAAAAAAAAGAGGAGCTAACAAGTTTATAGACTATGAAGTACTCATTTTTCAGGGAACCAAAAGAAAAAGAGAAGCCCCAAAAGCTTTGTTTTCCAAGTTGAGAAAACAAGCAGTAGTTAAAACAAGAAAGAAATACACCTATATTTAAGATAGCTGCACTGGATTTTATACTAATATGATGATCACTTAGAAAATTTTATTATTCACCAGATTTCAGCAATATCTTACTCTTAAATAGGATATTACTCAAGTAAACATCACAATTCAGAAGTCATATAAATCTGTTTTGCAGTTTGGAACCAATGGCTATCATAGTACTAATTATAGATTTCCATCACTATGACACTAAGATAATACAATGGCATAGTCACTTCTTTCCAAAATGCTACCATTTTTTTAAAAACAATAAGCTCAACAATTTATAACAGCAATAATATTTGTTTATGATATGCCAGATACATAGGCAAGTGCTTAAAATGCATGTATGCTTTATTTTTGGAATTTCCCTATGTAATCAATTACACTTTAAACCCACTGTTTATTTCTAACAACACTACTCTGAAAAATAAATTTGTTCAACTCAAACAAATAAATAAATAAAAAGTAAAATGAATGTATGCTTTTAACAACCCTATAAAAAAGTTACTATTGGGCTGGGAATGTGGCCTAGTGGTAGAGTGTTTGCCTACCGTACATGAATCCCTGGGTTGGATTCCTCAGTGCCACATAAACAGAAAAAGCTGGAAGTAGCAGTATGGTTCAGGTGGTAGAGTGAAAGCGTTGAATAAATAAAGCTCAGGGACAGTGCCCAGGCCCTGAGTTCAAGCCCCACAACTGGTTAAAAAAAAAAAGAAGAAGAAAGAAAGAAAGAAAGAAAAGAAGTAAAAAAGAAAAAGTTACTAGCAACTCAGGAGGTGGAGATCTGAGGATCGTAGTTCAAAGCCAGCCTAGGGCAGTAAAGTCCATGAGACTCTTATCTCCAAATAATCACCAGAAAATCAGATGTGGGCCTTTGGCTCAAAGTAGTAGAGCAATAGCTTTGAGCAAAAGAACTCAGGAACAGTGCCCGAGCCCTGCATTCAAGCCTCATGAACTACTAAAAAAAAAGGTGACTGACCTACGTATAGAAACACAAATGTGTAGTACCAGCACTAAGGAGACTGAGGCAGGAAGATCATGAGCTCAAGTACAACCTGGTCCACATAGTGAAACCTGGGCAGGAGTCAGGGGAAGAACTATTTTTGCCATTTTGTACCTCATAAAGGAAATGAGTTTCAGAGATGTTAAGTAACTTGTCCAATCTTACTGTAGGTAACAATATAAAATATCATATAAGTGAACATCTATGTGAATTATTTTCTGAAATATTTAAATAGTATCTTCATAGACTCATTTTGTGTGTATTTCTTCTAGGACTATGATTATATTTGGAACGAATTCATTAATGCAACAGAGAACAGACAGTATCTTTAATTTACTATCCTGCAGTTATGGAAACTTGCAGAACAAAAGAATAGCATTGGAGTTTTCATCATTTGAAAACAATAAATACACTGGTTAAACAAACCTTTATTAGTTACAAAATAAATCTCAGAAACACTGTGTCTATTTTTCTTTTTATTTTATCAGCAGTGCTAGGAACCAAACCCAAGGCTTTGTGCATGACAGGTAAGCACTATACTGATGAAATGTTTCCAGCTTTATCCTTTTTCGTGTGTGTGTGTGTGTGTGTGTGTGTGTGTGTGTGTGTGTGTGTGTGTGTGTGTGTGTGTGTGTGTGTGTGTGTGTGTGTGTGTGTGTGTGTGTGTGTGTGTGTGTGTGTGTGTGTGTGTGTGTGTGTGTGTGTGTGTGTGTGTGTGTGTGTGTGTGTGTGTGTGTGTGTGTGTGTGTGTGTGTGTTCTAAGGCTTGAACTCAAGGCCTGGCAGTGCTCTACCATTTGAGCCACAGCTCCACTTCTGGCTTTTTGGTGGTTAGAGATAAGAATCTCAGTCTTTCTTGCGTAGGCTGTCTTTGAACCTTGTTCCTCAGATGTTAGTCTTCTGAGTAGCTAGAATTACATTCATGAACCACCAGGGCCCTATATTATCAATGAGGAAATTAATGCTCAAATCATTCAGAGTCAGTGAAATGACCAGAACTCAAATCTGGACAATTTTCTGGTACTGAATCTTAACCAGTGTACTGTTAATTCTTATCAGTTAATGCTAAGCATCAAAGGAAAATGGGCTTAAGATCAGTCTTCCTATTTTGTCATTATCATCATGCCATATATTTTAGGAGAAACAAAATTCTCAAAAGAAATAGTTTTGTTTTTAAATTGAAAGTGATTAAATTTGGCAAAACATATAGTAGGTGGCACATGCTTGGTAAGTGTTTTTACCACTGAGTTATATTCACTGCCTTTCAGTGCTTTTCTTGGCCATTTAGGGAGAAAATTCTAGCTTGACAGCTGAGAAATGATTTTAAATCATTTTCTGAATGAAGCAGAAATTAAACTCCTGTACCTTTTGCTTAAGTTAATGTCCTAATTTGACATCAATTGCTGACATGTTGACCAGATAAATTGCAAAGAAAGAAAAAAAAAATCAAACTTCAATGTTCAAGCACTTTATTTAAAATATTTATGCCTCCAGGGCTGGGAAGGTGGCTCAGTGGTGGAGCGCTTGCCTTGCATGCATGAGGCCCTGGGTTCGATTCCTCAGCACCACATAAGCAAAAAGAAAAAAGCCAGAAGTGGTGCTGTGGCTCAAGTGGTAGAGTGCTAGCCTTGAGCTGAAGAGCTGAGGGACAGCACCCAGGCCCAGAGTTCAGGCCCCACGACTGGACCCAAAAAAAATAAAATAAAATAAAATAAAATAAAATATTTATGCCTCCAACTGAGACATTCCTAAGAGAAGCTTGCATTATAAGGGAACAATTTTTCAAATGAAATATTAAAGAAAGAAGTAACATCATGGGCTGAGAAGGTGGCTCAGTGGTAGAGTGCTTGTCTTGCATGCATGAGGCCCTAAGTTTGATTCCTCAGCATCACATAAGCAGAAAAAGCTGGAGGTGGTGCTGTGGCTCAAGTGGTAGAGTGTTAGCCTTGAGCTGAAGAGCTGAGGGACAGTGTCCAGGCCCAGAGTTCAGGCCCCATGACTGGCAAAAAAAAAAAAGTAACATCACTTTCTATGAATAAAGGACTGCAAAGTTCCTTCAACTGGTTCTGAACCAATTTTTTTCTTTTTCAGTCTTAACAATTTATTAGTTACCAGTCTCTGCATATATTAGGCACTCTACTAATATTTGAAGAATTACATCTGGCTTCACAGTCCACTTGAGGAAAATTATTCTTACACAACGAAATACTTGAAGATAAAAACTATAAATGTGAAAGACAACAACCACATCATTTAAGAGCATAAGAGGGCTCAAGTAAAGCCTAGCAAGTGTATGGGTCTGAGTTCAAAATTCCACTACAGCTCCCACCCCCAAATGAACATATGTTCTCTACAAAATGCCTGAAATAAAATTATGAAAATATGTAACATTACCAGATAACTTTTCTCTTTGCATACTTGAAAAGCCATTTTAAAAGACTAAATTGAATAACAAAATCATAATTGGTTTAATTAGGTATTTCAAATAAGACTCCTAGATCTAGCATCCAGAAAAATATTCCTGAAAATGTCTTAAGAGTTAAAACAGGTTGAATCTGATATAAAATATTTTTCTTTTTATGCTTGCTATGACATCCACAACAGATTGGTGGTGCTTAAAATCAGTAACAATATTAAAATTAGCAGGTATTCAATATAAAGCCTGTATATATGACCATATACTTTAGTCTTGCAAAATTTAAGTCTAATTAAAAAGGTCTGACGTGCTGATTACTCAATTATACACACCTAAACTCTTTTGTGCAAGGGAATAGGCAAGCATGAAGCATTCTTCTCCTCCAGTGCACAGAAGAGGTAAGATGTTACCCTGATTAAGGGCATGCCCTGAGCCACTGCAGTCAAAACCTGACTATAGCCAAAGGAAGGTGATCATATTAATGATAAAAAGAGAGACAACTTGAATCATATGCTTACAGCCCATAGCCACAGATAGAGGCATTTAAACAGACACACTCTCCCAAGCTTCCCTAACCATAGTACAGTGATTATTCTTCAAAATTGTTTTAAACTTCTATCTTCACACTTATTTCCAATATTAAAAAAATCAAAGACTATCCACAATTCTGCCAACAAATCTACAATAATTGATTTTGACAAAGAAAACTACATTTAAAATCTGAAGGTCTAGATAAAAGCCATAAATTTGATTTTAGAAGTTTTCCTATCAAAATAAGGAAAGCAATAGATTCAAATATGCCTGATTCTTGGAAACAAATTCCATGTATAACTTCTTTCTACAATAGTTTCAATTCAGAAATCACTTGTCAAGCAACTCATGCACCAGGGGATATGTTAAAAGGACTCTAAGATTTCACAGGTTTATTAGATATAACTTGTGCAAATAGTTACAATAGAAAAATAAAACTAAAACACTACATTTTTTAAAATCCCTGAATAAAAAAATCTGCAACTTCATATTTCATAAAAATCCTTGAGACTTCCATTAGTTTCTCGGTCATATTTTGCTCTAAGAGGTGAAACTTTACCTGCGTGATGCAAGGCTGGATGTGGTGGGAAAGGGGATCTTCGTACAAACTGATGCAGCGATTGCTTCTTGATGACATATGGATTCATCATATGACACAGTCTACATTTTGAAACAAATAATAAATGACATCTTAAGAGATCTAATCATTTAAATTCAGTTTCTGCTTTTCATTCATTAAAAAAGGCATGCAAATTTTAAATACAATTAGCAATATAATAAAACCAAATATAGCCAGGCACTGGTGGCTCATGCCTGTAATCCTGATACTCAAGAGGCTTAGGTCTGAGGATTGTGGTTCAAACCCATCTCAGGCAAGAAAGTCTGGGAGACTATTTTCTCCAATTAACCACAGAAAAGACTAGAAGTGGTGGTGTGGCTCAGGTACTAGAGTGCCAGCATTAAGTGAAAAAAAGCTAGGAATAGCACCCAGGCTCTAGTTCAAGCCTTAGTGCTGGGAAGAAGAAGGAGGAGGAGGAGGGGGAGGGAGGAGGAGGGGGAGGAAGAAGAGGAGGAGGAGGGGGATGGGGAGAAGAGGAAGAAGGAGGAGGAGGAGGAGGAGGAGGAGGAGGAGGAGGAGGAGGAGGAGGAAGGAGGAGGAGAAAGGAGGAGGAGGAGGAGGAAGGAGGAGAAGGAGGGGAAGGAGGAGAAGGAGGGGAAGGAGAAGGAGAACAGAAAAAAATAAGAAAAGAAAAATTATAGACCTGACTTTGTTTTCATTTTTCAACCACATTATTTCCATACACATTATTATTTTGGCAAATAATGCCAAAATTTCAAAAACAGATAAATATCAAAGGGAGACTCATATTCTCAATTACAGGAGATATAATTATATAACATCCAAGTGATGAAAGTACTACTACTACTACTGTACAGTATAAAATAAAATGTGACTTTAGTAGTGAAAAAAAACTAAGAACTGGTGCTGGGAAGGTGGCTCAGTGGTAGAGCGCTTGCTTGCATGCATGAGGGCTGGGTTCAATTCCTCTGCACCATATAAGCAGAAAAAGCCAGAAGTGGTGCTGTGGCTCAAGTGGTAGAGCACTCGCCTTGAGCTGAAGAGCTGAGGGACAGTGCCCAAGCCCAGAGTTCAGGCCTCACAACTGGACTCAAAAATAAAAAAATAAAAAAAAAAACCCACTAAGAACTGTGATATAATCTACTGTAATAATCAACTTTAAATATTGCTATGCATTACAACTATGATTTCATAGAATTTTAAGCACAGGAGACATCTTTGTGATCACACACAATTACTTCAAAACTTATTTTTCTCTGCTTTTCACCTAAAACGTAACAAACAAGCTGTGTCACATTTCTCTTACAAAACCAAATTCTGGTATTCATAAAGGAAAAAGTAGGCATCAAGTAAATGGAATACAGATGACCTACCACTCTTCCCATCTTTGGTGATCTTTAAGTATCATTTGTACGTAAAGACTACGGGATGTTGTGAGCCTGTAACTTAAGTGAATTTCTTTAGATGTTACTGGATAGAGCTGGCACCAAGGATTCAGAACAAAAGAATTAGCATTAATAACATTGTGGGAAAATTCTAAATGAGGAATCAAGGAATCTGTGAAGCCACTTGAAATTATCTACACTTCAGAAGCACCATTAACACCAAATATTTGAATACTCAAACTCTAATACTCTAACTCCCTGTTAGGCGTTTTTTGTTTTTTGGTTTTTTTCTTCCGGTCGTGGGGCCTGAAATCTGGCCCTGGGTGCTGTCCCTCAGTTCTTCTGCTCAAGGCTAGCGCTCTACCACTTGAGCCACAGACCACTTCCAGCTTTTTCTGCTTATGTGATGCTGAGGAATTGAACCCAGGCCTCGTGCATGCAAGGCAAGCACTCTACCCAGACCTTGTGAGGCATTTTTCTGAAGAAATAAAATGACGGTCTAACACCTGCAATGTTGACAGACCTGTTGGGGAAACCTAAAGAAAAGGGGCAAAGGTGGGGCTGGGAAGGTGGCTCAGTGGTAGAGTGCTTGCCTTGCATGCATGAGGCTCTGGATTCAATTCCTCTGCACCACATAAGCAGAAAATGCTGGAAAGTGGCATTGTGGTTCAAGTGGTACAGTGCTAGCCTTGAGCTGAAGAGCTGAGGGCCAGGGCTCCGGCCCAGAGTTCAGGCCCCACACGCCCCACACGCCCCACAGGTGGGGGGGGGGGGCGCAAACGTGGGGCAAAGGTGGGCCAAAGTGCAGAGGGGGCCGAAGCAGGGTGGTGCTGGCAAAGTCAAGCTTGTCGATTGTCCTCATAGTTCCAACACTCTGGAAATGTGTGACCCTGGACTTGTCACGTCTTCTTTCCAGGCCTCGGTAAGGCACTGGTTTTTGTTTAAAGGACTTAGGGAACCAATGCACGTGCTTGACCAGCGAGGGGATACTGACTTTAAAGCCAGCTCGGTCCCTTCTCTGAAGATGGGGCCCGCAGGCCTCCGAGGTGCCCCTCGCGAGGTACCCGATCCGGCCAGAGCTCGGGCGGCCTGGCCACACCAGCCCACAGCCGCCCCCCTGCGGGCGGATGCCAGGCCACAGGGGCAGGCCTGGGCCTCCATCAAATGCACGACCCTAACCCCTTGAGAAGAGGCAGCGAGACGGCGAACGCTCCGCCGGAGACGCCCAGCGGGAGCCCTATTCGGGGTCCCCGGAACGGGCCGTCACCTACCGCCAGCGCAGCCCGGCGGCAGTAGCCGCAGCTCTCCAGGCCCGGCGGGTGACCACCGCCGCCATCATCTTAGTCTGGGTGCGCAGTCGCAGACAGATCTCCTGCGTCGCGAAAGGCGTGCGCAGGCGCAGAACGGGCGAGGAAAAGCGCGCCCTAGAGGCGGCGGGTAGCGCTGCAGGGGATAATCGAGACTTGGAGGGCGGGGCGGGGTGGAGGTCGCTGCTGTAGCTGCGATTTGGAATCCACCCAGATGCCCCTCCGTGGATGAATGGATCAAGAAAATGTGGTATATATACACAATGGAATTCTATGCCTCCATCAGAAAGAATGACATTGCCCCATTTGTTAGGAAATGGAAAGACTTGGAAAAAATTATTAAGCGAAGTAAGCCAGGCCCAAAGAAACATAGGCTGCGTGGTTTCCTTTAAATCTGCAAGGAAACCCAATGAAGAGTACAAGACAAAACATTACAGCTTAAACCTGAGCCAGGTGCAGAGTAATTTGACTGGTTATTCTCTTGGAATGGGGTAAGGAGTTGGAGGGATGAAGTCCTCAGAAGTGAAGGGCCCCTCCCATCCCTTCCTGTCAAAAGTGCAAGCTGGAGGCCTGGCTGGTCTCTGCTGCTGTTAGTCTCCCCCATCGCTTTCTGTACTACCTCTTCCTAAGCACAGCCACACCCACATTCAAGGTGTGTGGACTTAAGCTTCATTTCCTTGGGTGGAAAGATTTTAACTGTGTAAGATTTCTTTCCTCGTTTAAAAATGTCTACATCAATGTGGGCTCGTAGATACTGCTCCACCACTTCTACTCCTTTTTTTTTTTTTTTGGGGGTCCGGTCGTGGGGCCTGAACTCTGGGCCTGGGCGCTGTCCCTCAGCTCTTCAGCTCAAGGATAGCGCTCTACCACTTGAGCCACAGCACCACTTCCGGCTTTTTTCTTTTTGCTTATGTGGTGTTGAGGAATCGAACCCAGGGCCTCGAGCATGCAAGGCAAGCGCTCTACCACTGAGCCACCTTCCCAGCCCCCACTTCTACTCCTTTTTTCCTTCCTTCTCCTCTCCCTTTCTCCTCCCCCCTCTTCTTGAACTCAGGGCTAGGTGTTGAGTTTTTGTGCTCAAGGCCAGCAACTTAAGCCATAGCTCCACTTCCAGCTTGTGTGTGTGTGTGTGGTTAGAGTCTCCTATCTCCAACACACACACACACACACACACACACACACACACACACACACACACACACACACACACCCTCAGATGTCTGCCTCCTAAGTAATTAAGCAGGTGTGAGGCACCAACACCTAGCTCTTTTTTTTTTTTAATGGCAGTTATGGGGCTTGAACTCGAGTCCTCCTGCTTGTTTGCTTGGTTTGTTTGCTCTGCTGGCACTCTACCACTTGAGCCACATCTTTAGTGGAGCATTTAGCTTAATTGCATATTGTTTTTCTGACTTTTCAGCTCTAGCCAACTTCTAACCTTGATCCTCTGGATCTCAGCCTCCTCAGTATTACAGACACAAACCACTGGTGTCTTGCACATATTTATGTCATATTTGGCATTATAATCCCATGGTATTTGATCACTCAAGTCATTCTGACACTGACTTTGGTGTTTCTTTTAGGTTGGCTTTTGTGTCTTGTGACATTTTACTTTTTAAAGAAATTTTTGAGGGCTAGGCTTGTAGCCCCAAGAATCTGTGTTCAAACCATTCTCCTCATGTTTCCTGCTGTAGTCCAACGCTTTGTCATTGGAGACCTGGAACTTTTGGAGAATGGTTTTTAGAAACCAAGAACTGGGTGTTAGGGGTGCTCTTGTCCATTTGCTTTTCATTCTCTCTATTCCTTCACCTTTACTGGTTCCTTTTTTACAGTGTTCTCTTTTAGTGGTAAACCCATAAAACATGTTCCAATGATTTCTTCATTGAAGACTTACTTCTTCTTCCATGTCCCTCACTGTCAAGCTCCCTCATCTTTTCTTTCCAAACTCTATGACATTTTCTATGAATTTCAAAGTTTTGGGGAATTGATAAATATGCAATGTAAAATATATGCAAATATGTTAATAAGTAAAGCCCAATTTGTTAATGGGTGGAACACAATGGTATCACTATAGCTGGAAAATCAAATAAAAATCCAGTATGTTTCCTGCTACTGTAGTAAATTGCCACATCATTTAGTAGCTTAAATCCAATTCTTTCTATAGTTTGGTCAAGAATCTGAAGTCATTTTCACTGAGCTAAGGTCAAGACATCAACAGGTCAGGCTGGGAAGGTGGTTCAGTGGTAGAATGCTTGCCTTGCATGCATGAGGTCCTGGGTTTGATTCCGCAGCATCACATAAGCAGAAAAAGCCAGAAGTGGTGCTGTGGTTCAAGTGGTAGAGTGCTAGCCTTGAGCTGAAATGCTGAGGGACAGTGCCCAGGCCCAGAGTTTAAGCCCCACAACCGACACCCCCCCCAAAAAAATCAACAGGTCTATTTTAACAAATTATCTTTAAGTAGTTGTACAGGAGTTGCCACTTAACAAAGCAGTTTATGCATACAATGCATCTTGATCATTGTTATCCCTTTCAACATTATCCCCACACATTCACCCCTTTCCTTTATTGAATTTTGCAGTCTACACATTGACTTTTTTTTTTTTTGGTCCGGTCGTGGGTGCTGTCCCTCAGCTCTTCAGCTCAAGGCTAGCACTCTACCACTTGAGCCACAGTGCCACTTCTGGATTTTTTCTTTTTGCTTATGTGGTGCTGAGGAATCGAACCCAGGGCCTCAAGCATGCAAGGCAAGTGCTCTACCACTGAGCCACCTTTCCAGCCCCTACACATTGACTTCTTGACTGCATTCTCCTCTCCTTTCCCGTTAACCTCACCCCGTTTCCTGGTGTTAACTGTGGGGCTTTGACTTTGCCTCAAATGGTATAATTTCTTAGAAACACAAAGTCACCATCTAGTTCTTTCTATAGGCTGAGAGAGAAGGATGTTTCCTTGTCTTTCAGTTTCTAGGAGACTATGTATATTTTTTGCTTCATTCCTTCCTCTGCATCATGCATGCCTATTACAGTGACACACACCTGTAGTTCTAGCTACTGGGAAGACTGAGGCTGGAAGATCCCTTGAGTTTATGTGTTCAGGGACAGCAGTTACATAGCAAGACCCAGTCTCAAAACAAAATCCTCACTGCAGCATCTAATATTTGTTTCTTTCATCACAGCGGCAGTGCCTTCCCTATTCTTAAGTAGTCTCAAGTTTCTCTAAAGAGTGAAACAAAGCACGTGCTTGGGAATCAAATTTTCCTGCCCATGCGGGCTGGGAAGGTGGCCCAGTGGTAGAGTGCTTGCCTCACATGCTTGAGGCCCTGGGTTCGATTCCTCAGCACCACATAAGCAGAAAAAGTCAGAAGTGGCACTGTGGCTCAAGTGGTAGAGCACTGGCCTTGAGCTGAAGAGCCTGATCAGTGACGGTGCCCAGGCCCAGAGTTCAAGCCCCACAACTGACAAAAAAAAAATTCCTGCCCTCAGACAGGAAGAAACTTAGAAGATGTTAGAATCACCCTCTCTGGTTTTGGGTGGGGTCCGGGTATGGGGCCTGAACTCTGGGCCTGGGCGCTGTCCCTCAGCTCTTCAGCTCAAGGCCAGAGCTCTACCACTTGAGCCACAGAGCCACTTCCTGCTTTTTTTTTCTTTTTTGCTTATGTGGTGCTGAGGAATTGAACCCAGGGCCTCAGGCATGCAAGGCAAGTGCTCTACCACTGAGCCACCTTCCCAGCCCCCCCCCCCCCCCGTTTTTGGGAATTCCATTACTTAGTTGGTCTTCTTATCACATTATCACTGTATAGAGAATTGTGGACCCCATTTGGATGTGTGGACTAACCTTCTGTAACAGCAAGTTGAGGAACTGCTCAGTCTCCCTCAACAAAAGCTAACATGCAAACCTGAGCCCAAATCTTGCTCTCCCTACATAAGGAATGATGAGCTCAAGATATGTAAAAGGAAAGGTGAAAAGGGGCTTTGTCTCTTCAAGGGAGCAGCTTTAAACCATTTACTCATGGCTTTTCCTGGTTCTTCTCATTTGGCTCTTGATTTGGAGCAATATAAAGGAACTTCCTTCCTGGTTGTTTTTTATGAACCAGTCTTTGAGGGAAAAGGTGACTCACACAAGTATAAAAGTGAGTTCTGTCCCACGCCTTGGCAGGTTTAGTGGAATCTGAAAGGGCTCCCCACACAGCAGCTACAGTCATAGAAAAGGAAATTTGCACTTTTGGTGAATGCTACCTCAAAACAGAAAAAGTAGGAAAACTCCATATTGTAGAAAAAGATGGGACCTATCTTTAGATTTTAAATTCTCAGTAAAGCAGGCAAGTTTGGGTTAACCTGTGCAAGTTATATTACACCAGAACTCTTTGAATTCCTGAATCTTGTGTGTACTGTTACTGAGGCTTTATAGTCTAGGCACTCTCTCTTAGCATTTTTGCTCAAGGCTGGTGTTCTACCACTGGAGCCGCAGCTTCACTTCTGGCTTTTTGCTTCTGCTTTGTGGGTCTTGAACTCTGGGCCTGGGCACTGTCCCTGAGCTCTTCAGCTCAAGGCAAATTCTCTACAACTTAAGCTACAACAACACTTCCAGTTTTCTTGTGGTTTATTGGAGATCAGAGTCTAAACCAACCTTCCTGCCTGGGCTGGCTTTGAACCACGATCCTCAGATCTCAGCCCCCTGAGTAACTAGGATTACAGGCATTAACTACCGGTGCCTGGCTACTTCTGGCTTTTTGGTGATAAACTGGACATAAGTCTCCAGTTTCCTACCCCAAGATGGCTTCAAACCTCAATTCTCATCCTCCTGAGTAGCCAGGATTACAGATGTGAGGTGCCACTGGCATCCCTGCACCTTTCAGCAGTGGCTCTGTGAGTTCAGCATATTGTCAGCTCTCCCTGAATCCTGTTAATTTAAGATAAGCTTATTAAAGTTCAGTCAAATGTTTTTCTGTGGGGGAGGAGGTAGGCATGAAGTTCTCCCTTCATGCAGAGTTCCAAAATTCTTACTAAAAATGTATCACAAGGCTTTGTACTAACGTACTAAGGTATTTATGTTTCCCTTGGATCTTAGGACAAAGATAAAACACAATATATGTCACTTAATTCAGTCCATTTAATAAAGTATATAGGAGTTTACAACAATTATTCATAAAAACTATCAGATACTTAGATCACACCAAGAGTTCAATAACATAAATCCAATAGTCTGCAAATAAGAGGTATTGCAAAAACTGTTCAGATTGACTTTATGGTCTTTCCTTTTCTTTCTCTTGTTAACAGCCCTTGAGATTGTACACATATTCTTTTCCTGAGGCCAGATGACCTCCACAATCCAGGGAGTGGTGTAGACCTCCTTCTTCTGTCAACTCCAAATATTGACAGTGGAGAGTTCACCTTTTCTTCATGGAATGAGTAAAGTCCTTGGCCATATTATTCTGTTTCTATCCCCTAAAAAATGATACTCAACATTCCCTCACAGGAGCATCTTGTAGGCCTTGTAGTGTCCAGTCACTGCTGCCCTCTCAATGCATGCACAAGTCTTTATGACCAGCCCCCATCGGCCTTACTTTGGACTGACTTCCTTGGGAAGGAGGCTCAAGCAATGAATGTCCAATCTCTCCAAACTGTTGAGAACAACTCCAGTTCCAATTTAAGAGGTTTTGGCAAAAGGACCTGAATTTACTTGTGTCACACACCTATGATCGTTTCTTAGTATTCTGTGGATGCCTTTATTAAAAGGGTTGAGTTAATACCATGGAAGAAAACATAAGGGTGTATATGTGTGCATACATGGACACAAACACACAGGACCACACACTCCATTCACACGAATAAAACTTTCATTTCTGAGTGAAAAGGCAGCACTATTTCCCTTTACCCTCAAACTCAAGGTGCTGAGGATTCAATCGAAGGCCTGATGGATGCTAAACATGTCTCTACCACTGAGCTCCACCTTGAGCCTTACTGCATGCTACTTTAAATGATGTTGGTATAAACCATTTCTACAATTCCTTGACTAAAGGAATCCAAAAGATCCTTTTAGCATGTGCACTTGGTTCTACTACAATGGTGTGTAAGTAACACTGACTTGATTTCAAGAATAGTATCAACTTAAAACTGCCACACATACTTAGGAGACTGCTGTGATCGTTTAGACTAAATTTATGGAATTACAAGTTATGGGAGTAGTTGACTAAGCCATGTGTAGTTAATAGCCATTTTCAGTTTGCTACTCTAGAGTTCCTACACACATTTTCTTGGCCCAAAATTCGAGAGTGCCCAGGCCTAGATCAAGGTTGACAGCTGCCTTTAGGTTGTATCTCGTGAATAAAGCTGGGTCCTACCAACCATCTACAATTAGTTTCTACAAGTCCAAAAGAAATGGGAAAGGTGAAGCATTTTATTGTTATTTGGGAGATTGTCAAGGCTGAGTTAAACTTAAGAATAAACTTTCTAGTAACAGGGGAGACAACAAAAGATCAGTACGATGATTCAATCATACTTCTTCCCATCCATTTACTGCACTGTTCAAAACAGGGAACTGCTGAGTAAGGAAATTGGGAACAAGAATGAAAAAGGTGAGCTAGGAAGACTTTAAGGGACAGAACGAAAACAACTTCCAAACAGATACTTTTTTATTTTTAAACATTTTGAAAATCCTCCTTGAGTGAACTTTGCATTAACAAGTTTTCAAGTGTTCTGGTGGTTAAAACATAGCAACACAAGTATTAACTGACAAAGGTAATGGACAAACTAAGAATTCAAATCACATGATTCCACTTGAAAATCTTCAGTATTTTAGGCAAGGACTAGCACTAGAATGCAGGATTGTGAACATCAACGAAGCATTCCTGCCTTCTACAGTCGCTTCTCCACTTTTCCAGGGTCCCACGTTCCATAGAAATCACTGGGAATCCAAACTGATAGATGACTTGAGATGTTTTTCAATCTCTATCCTAAAGACAGTAGAAACTAGCATCTATTTGTTTCTTTTTTAAAGGGACTCAAATGATTGTATTTGAAGTTGTATACTTCCTGCTTAGGAGAGCATTGTATCTCATCCCTCTCAACTTCCTATAATAAAGTTTCCTGTTTGATGAATGCATACACATTACATATTTGATTATTTTTCTTTATGGAAGAAAAATACAGAATGTCTCATTAGATTATTTTGGTGACTATACTATACTCAAACCTGCTACTTTCTTTAAACATCGGCGAAATGTCTACCAAGTAGTTGAAAACACCAATGTGCACATATTCTATAAAGTACTAAATATAGGGGGCCCCTAAGAGATGAATATTTTCCTGTATGTTTAGAGTTTTTTTTTGTTGCCAGATGTAGACACAACATGGGCTAGTAAACATATACACACCAGCCTGAGATTTTCAACTTATCAGTAAGTGACTTCACTAGATTCCCTTAGGTACTGCCAGAATCTAATTGTGTGCATCTCATTTTCCTTCCTTTTTCTTCCTCTTCAGTAGTGGGGCTTGAAACTGGGCTTTGCACTTTATGCACGCCCTATACCATTCATCAACCTCGGAAAATAGGGTCTCACAAATTGTCCAGGACAGACTTGAACTCCTCCTGGGATTACATTTGAACCCCCATACTTGGCTCTGTTTCTAATCGAACTAAACATTTGGAGCCAAAAGACTGTATGTCAGCTAACAGGCATTATTTTTTTTCTCTTTCTTTTTTTGTGCTTGGGATCAATCCCAGAGGCTCACACATGATAGGTAAGCATTCTATCACTGAGTTCCACCCCCAGCCCAGCACATTCTTTGAGTTCATCAATACATGTTGTAGCACAATGCTTTGTCTAAATATATTCTGGCTCATTGCTTTGCACTGGAAGGTCAAAAAAATCCATTATTTCCTATTTCTTATCAAATGTGTAAAGCAAATTAACACATACTACAAACTAAAACAAGACAGTATCTTACTTGCCATGTATATTACTTTTCCTCTTTAATATTAAGTTGTTACAGTATAGTTTTCATTACTAACTCCATAGCACCTCAGTACTTCTAATTCCTTAAAATGAAGATGTCTAGATTCCCAAACTCAGAATGATTTCTCACAAGGACACTTAATCTTTGGTTGTTTTTGGGTTTTGTTTTTGTTTTTTTGTTGGTCATGGGGCCTGAACTCTGGGCTGGGCACTGTCCCTTTAGCTCTTCAGCTCAAGGCTAGCGCTCTATCATTTGAGCCACAGTGCCACTTCTGGCTTTTTCTGCTTATGTGGTGCTGAGGAATTGAACCCAGGGCCTCGTGCATGCAAGGCAAGCACTCTACCACTGAGCCACCTTCCCAGCCCCAAGACACTTAATCTTTAAATGACACACTTACTCTACATGACCTGAAGACAAACACTGACAGGACAAAAACAAAACAAAAACTTTACCATAGCACTGGTCTTCAAAATTTGACAATCATTACCTAATAATTAATGTAATCCACAAACCAAAATTTCTTCCTGTATCACTTTAAAAAAAAGGAATTTGCATTGGTTGAATTCCTATTTAAAGATGGTATACAGTTTCTAACCATGGTGTGTCTCCAGTAAAGATTTTAAAAAGGGGAGGGGGAGTTAAGGTTAATAGTTCCATGCTTCACAAATGATCCATAAAACAAAATCATAAATTCATTTTGACTTGCACCTTAATAATTTAAATGGTTCATTAGGACATTAAATAAGCAAAGGGAGAACATTTTGTAGGCCTGTTGCTGAAGTGACCCTAAACACAAATGGCTTAGAATCATCTCTTCTTATTTCCCTTCTGGAGACAAGGTGTTACTAGGTATCCTAGATGGCCTGGAACGACCATGTTGCTCAGGCTGACCTCAAATCTGCAGTCCTCTTGCTTCAGCCTCCCAAGTGTTGGGTTACAGGCATCTACCACCACGTGAGATAATCTCCCAGTTTTAAGTTTCTCTTCTAAAGAGATGGGCGTCTCTGTTTTGCCTACTTTGACCCTAAACTCCTGGGTTCAAGCTGTTCTCCTTCCTCAGCCTTCCAAGTAACTTGGTGGTTCGGAAGCAGACACTTTTCCACTTTAGCCATGTGCTCCACTTTTTTTTTTTTGAGATAAGAGCTCTCTCTCCAACTCCAGGCTGGCCAGGACTATCATCATCCAGCTTGAATTTCTTTCTATAGTTGGAATGACAGGTATGTACCATCATGAGGAAAAATTCTCTGAATGAAAATTTAGTATCCACCACAGTAAAAGTCAGGTTTCTGGTATGGTTGAGACCTCAATTGGAAAAACCACTGTTGTATAATTGACAGAGTGTCAATTATTTAAGTTCATCTTTTAACCTGGACATTTGAAATAAGTGAACAGTAAGAAAAAAATTGAAAAGTTACTGTTCTTACTTCATCATGAAGATCCACACATTTTTTTAATGCTGAGAATTGAACCCAGGGCCTTATACATGCTAAGCATGTGCCCTACAACCAAGTTACACTTCTCTTGCATTAGAGCTTAGCATTTAGGGTCAATTCTCAATGAATTTTCAATCATTCTGTGTGTATGTGGCTGGGGGAGTGTGCTTATATTCAGGGTCTGAGTACAAGTTGTCCCTTACCTTTTTTGTTTAAGACTAGCACTCTACCATTTTACCTATAATTTTATTTGTAGCTTTTTGCTGCTTAGTTGGGAGTAGGAGTAGCACAGTCTTTTCTGCACAGGCCAGCTTTAAACTGTGATCCTTAGACCTCAGCCTTCTGAATAGGTAGGATTACAAGTGTGAACCACTGGCACCTGGCTTTCCAGTCATTCTTAAATCACTACCCTGGTTTGGTACACACTCTCTCAACTTCCCCAGCTAGAAGAGAAATCCCTGACATCTAGAAGTGGCAGGCAGCTGTCAAGTTTGATACTGATGCAGCATACCTTCATTTCATAGAATTTTCTCCACAGAAATCTTCCTGTGGAGATCTAGCATTTATTTTAAGGCACTAAAAATAAAGGGTATGAAAAAATTAGTAATCAGGGGCTGGGAAGGTGGCTCAGTGGTAGAGTGCTTGCCTTGCATGCTTGAGGCCCTGGGTTCGATTCCTCAGCACCACATAAGCAAAAAGAAAAAACCCGGAAGTGGCACTGTGGCTTAAGTGGTAGAGCGCTAGCCTTGAGCTGAAGAGCTGAGGGACAGCGCCCAGGCCCAGAGTTCAGGCCCCACGACCGGACCCAAAAAAAAAAAAAAGAAAAAAGAAAAAATTAGTAATCAATCACACCTTTCTAGAAATAAAAGACACTGTCTGCTTTAACATAAAGAAATTAAAATAATTTTTAATGGCTAGCTAAGCTCTTTTTCATCCTCCCAGACAAATTCATGTGCCTTAGATTCATATTTTCTCAAGGCAGAGAGAAATATGAAAAGGATTCAGAAAAACAAACAAGCAAATGTGGCTGGAAGCCGAGTCTCATGATTAATGAATTTCATAAGGATAGTACTGAGTTCATGTATCCAGGGAACAGTAACAAAGTGCTTTTTATCCCCTAGTCCTATAGCTTGAACTCAGGGCCTGGCAGCTGTCCCTGAGCTTTTGTGCTCAAGGCTAGTGCTCTATCACTTGAGCTACAGCTCCAGTTCTGGCTTTTTTTTGGTAGTTTTAGTGGAGATAAGAATCTCACTACTTTCGTGCCCAGGCTGGCTTCGAACCACGATCCTCATCTCAGCCTACTGAGCAGCTAGTATTACAGGTGTGAGCCAATGGCACCTAGCTTCTTTCCATTGTTTTAAGAGGAAAACATTTAAGGACAATTTTTAATGATACTACATAAATAGAATTTGTTAACAGCAAAGAAAAATTTCGAGGAAAATAAATCCATTATGTAACTTGTTTCAGCAGAATTTTCCTCATACCTTCGAATGAATTCAATCTTGCCTTGAAGGGGAAAAAACCCAGCAAAACCCAACATCAATAAAAACAGGGTTCAAGTTAATTAAATCAGCAGGCAAATGCCAGTAAATGAGTGATTTGATAGTGGAGGTAGGTATGGGGGTAAGATTTACCTAAAGGAAAAATATTTCCTGCACACGTGTGCACACACACACATATCCATGCATGTCCATGCACCACACATAACTGAATATCTAAGTTTAAATAGTATGGATGTGGAGAAGGCCCTATCCACCTGACTGTATGTATGCCTATATAAAAGAGATCTGACACACTATATACCATAGTCACTCTTGCAGAAGGGCCAGCATGGCTTGCACACAGACCAGGAACAGATCCACAGCCACCTTCGAGAGATGCTGGTTCTATAGGAATGAATAGTAGCTGCAGAATTATACTTCCTAATGTGCAAGATTTTTTTTTTTTTGTTGGTTATGGGTCCTGAACTCTGGGCCTGGGCACTGTCCCTAAGTTCTTCAACTCAAGGCTATCACTCTACCACTTGAGCCACAGCTCCACTTCTGGCTTTTTCTGCTTATGTCGTGCAGAGGAATTGAACCCAGCCCTCATGCATGCAAGGCAAGCAGTCTACCACTGAGCCATCTTCTCAGTCCTGTAGGATTTTTTATATTGCTCTTCTTTTTAGAAATCTCCCCATTCCCAGAGTATTTAATTGGGCCCTGGAAAGATTAACTAACTCTTCAAATAGCTATGACTCAGAACAGGAGCTTCAGGAATTAAAACTAGCAATACTATGGCCCTTGGAAATTAGGGGTAGAATATTCCTGGATTAAAATTTTCTGGGTGGTGGGAAGAAGGAAAAAAAAAACAAAACAAAAACAAAACCAACAATGAAGAGTTCTGGAAGGTGGTCCAGAAATCAATACCAACAAAAGAAACAAGCATAACTTAAAAGGGCTTCAGGTAAGTGTCACTGAAACTGAGTTTGCTGACGTGAAGAGACTGCTTGGATGCAGGAGACTGAAACAGAGTAACTGATACTATTACTTCTTGAGAAGGCTCAGCTAGGAGTGGTGTGGTGGGTACTGATGGGGTGATGGGGTGGGGTGAGTGGCGTCAGGCCTCAGGCTCCATACTGCTCCTAAGGTTTCTGCTTGCCTGCTTTAGAAGGAAAGGGTGCTAACGCAAAGGGATCAGAAGCAGGCAGCTCCGTAGTCCTGGAGGAAAGGGATGTGATGGAAACAGAGCCAGCTATTGACTGCTTATTGGTTTGAGAGACAATTTTGTAGGCAGCAATGGGCTGAGCTTCTGGACTTGGCTCGTCGTCTGGGCTATAGTGACGAGAATATTTGGATAAAGATTGGGGTCGGAATGGTTTGCCAGCCACAGGGCTTGAGACAGCTTCTTTGTGGGGTTGAGGTCCTTTGTTTCTGTCATTTGGATGGCCCCCCGATTCCATGGAGGATCCTCTGGGAGAAATGCTGTCAAGATGGTCTGCTGCTTGCACAGGATGGGAAGGGAAGTTAGATTGTTGCACAAAACTAGCTATGGAATACTGAGCTTGGACAGTGGTGTATACTGCTCTATCAAGACTTGAGAGAAGAGGAACATCACCTGTCTGACTGAGGAGACCTGCAGGCAGAGGCAGCTCCTGCGAGGAGGCCTGAACAGCTGGTAACTCCTCCATGCTTTTCTTCTTGGTAAAAGGAGCTCTTAAGAACACGTCCACCTCCTCTGGCTGGGAAGAAGCCACATTGCCTTTAGAGAGAAATGGCGCTTTGGAGAAAATGTCCATGTCATCAGTTGGAATCCTTGAGCTCCTGAAGGGAGCTGTGGCAAAAACATCTGGCTCATTGTGAACATCGGTGGTTGACTGTGTGAGGGGCTGAAACTGATTCTTTCTTCCACCTTGTGCCACTCTGCCTTGCTCAGTAGAGACTTCAGATGGAGTAAAGGGAATGGCTCCTCCCAGCTTTCCCTGTGGAGGCCTACAGCTCTCATCTTCCTCTTCAGACTCCAGGAGGAGAGGTCGAGACCCACTGCAGTCCAGCATGTCTCCCTCCAGGTCAGTCCCTTCCTCTTCACTGCTGTGGAAAGAGCTGTTGCTTGAAGGACCATCTCGGGCCAAGTAGTCAGATTCTAAGTTGTTCTGAGTCTTTGCACCAGGTACGCTGGAGGGGTCTGGATACAGGGGAAGGCCTTTAATGCCCGTTGATTCTTTAAAGTGCTCTACAGTAATTACAGGGCAGGGATTGGGCTCTCTCTGGAGACCTGGAAAAGCACAAAATGCAGAATTAATGTGTAGGTCAGTTCAACTCTTTGGGAACATTTAATGGTCAACCCATGGCAGAAACATTGTGGGACCAAATAATAAATGTTGAAAATGGAAAAGAAAAAAAAAAAAGTCAAGCAAGGAAATTGCACACAGACTGGAACACAACCAATCACCACCTCACAATTTTAGAACATGATAGGCACATGTGCAGGAAAGGAGATGAAGATGTTAGGCACACAGACATTCAGCATAACTATGCAATGCTCCTACTGGTGGGGTCAGCCACGGACACCTGCTCTACCTGGCACTGGCTCACAATGGAATGAAAACAAACCCAGTCACTCATCTCCACATATACCATGACAGTTTTGGATTATGTAGAAACAATGTCTGAGGATGAACTCAATTCATTATCTTGGCATGTGGCCATTTACTCCACAGCTGAGGATCAGACCCTCTGAAAAGAAGCAGAGCATGGCTGCTGGATAAATGCAAATTTATTTGATGATTTACATCACAAGCACTATTCACACAGCACAGAGTGCCCAAATGCAAATACTGAAGGTACTTTTGAAGGGAAGCATACAGAATCAAATCATAGTAAATAAAATCACCTTCAGCTGGAGTTAGCCTGGAATTTTGTTTTCAGTCTTCTCAGCAAAAATCTCCTTTGCTTAAATGAATCCATCATTACGTTCTTTAAGCAGGAGTAAAATGCATGGGTAATTAGGAAAGTATTAGCAAACTCCAATATATGTCTACTGCTATCTAGGTAGAGGTGCCTCAGGGTACTCTGGCTTTTAAAATCAAAGAAACAATTATCAGAATGCAAGAGAGCTTACCTTCCAAGAAATATTAGCAGGTTAGAAGTATGTCATTGGGCACATGTTAGCAAGAGGGTAGGAAAAAGGCATATGTAACTAAGCAAGAAGAATCCAAGTTGAGGGGAAATGTATCATTTAATCATGGGCTCAATAAAGAGATACCACTGTAGTTTCCCAACCCACCAGGTTAAAAATATTAGGGACAAGGATTTGGACCTCTGCACAGATGGAATTTAAGCATCCCTCCCCCACATGGGCCC
This sequence comes from Dipodomys merriami, assembly GCF_024711535.1. Classification (NCBI taxonomy): domain Eukaryota; kingdom Metazoa; phylum Chordata; class Mammalia; order Rodentia; family Heteromyidae; genus Dipodomys; species Dipodomys merriami. The sequence continues at coordinate 838,826 of NW_027206213.1, read as the reverse complement.
TCTTCCCTCCTGGGTAAACTATTAGCTTGTAGAAATTTCTGCTAAATATAGTATCCCCTGCTCTTGAATTAAACACACAAGAACACAGGACAAGAGGCATCAAAATCAGTTTATTGGGAAACCAGTCATTTAGAGAGACATTACATTGTAAAGAGAAAGTAGAGGGATCTAAACATCTTAATAAAAAATATTGTGTTTTTCTGAATACTCCTTTTTGCAATTTTTTAACAGTTCTGACTTAAATATAGTTTTCAAAAAGAACAAGTGGGTTTGTTTTTAACTCATTTAAATTTTCCTTTCTCATGGTTTGAATGCATTGAAGTGGATTCCAAATTCAAATTTTAAGCCATAATCTGTAATATTGCCAAACAGCTTTCAGAATAGTATTTGAAGGATGAAATTTTGAAGAGAATAAAACTTTTCTTGCATTACAACTATAACAAAACTGTGAATTTAAGTATTAGGAAAGCATCAGTCCACTGAGAGGAAATAAATGGAACACTTTTTCCTTTGCAATATGTATGGATGCAATTTCTCAGGCTAAAATACTGATATTATACTACAGTAGGTCTCAATGAGACTCAGATAATTTGGGGGTAAAGGGCAGATCAATTGAAATGGGAGCAAAAGTTTTCTAAAATAAAATTCACCAAGTCCTAGAGAGGTAGAAGAGGATAGCAACAGTATAATAAAGTTTTCAGTTGCCAAAATTAGGGCACAATTTCTCATCTTCTCAAACTATCTTGAATGTTAATGCTATACTAGTTTTTGAAGAAAAGCAAACTGTCTTTTAGAACAAAACAAACTTGGAAAATTTAGCCAAAACAAGGGCTAATTCTGGCATTATATGGGTTAGTAACAATAACAAACACTACTTTGAATGGAGTCAGTGCACTTGAGAATTTAAGTTAAACTTAGTCAAACCCACATTAGTACATACAGGGACTGCCAGAAAGCAGTAGCTATCTATTATCTATTCACTCAGAAGTTTTTTAGATGTCTGCAATGCTAGATTACATTTGTATTTGTATGTGTGTGTGTGTGAGTGCCAATACTCAAGGTCTCAAACTCTTGTTTGGCTTTCCCCCCTCATGGTTGGTGTTCAACCACTTGAGCTATGCCTTCAGTTTTGGCATTTTGCTGGAGATATGAGTCTCCTGGTTGGTCTGTACAAGGTGGCTTTGAACTGAATCCTCAGATCTTAGCCTCCTGAGTAGCTGAGATTATAGGTGTGAGGTAGTGGCCCTCTGCCACAATGCTAATTTACATTTTGAGAGCTGTGAAGAACCAGGGAAAGAGGGGTGTGTGTGTGTGTGTGTGTGTGTGTGTGTGTGTGTGTGTGTGTGTGTGTGTGTGTGTGTGTGTGTGTGTGTGTGTGTGTGTGTGTGTGTGTGTGTGTGTGTGTGTGTGTGTGTGTGTGTGTGTGTGTGTGTGTGTGTGTGTGTGTGTGTGTGTGTGTGTGTGTGTGTGTGTGTGTGTGTCCATCCAATACACAGAATTAGACAGGTAGGAAGAACATGCCTAACCCACCATAATTATTTCTGTCAAAAAGTAGCCTTTTGGTCTGGAACCCAGGTAGAAAATTCTTCAACTCACATATTCTGTAACCTTCATAGTGAGTAATGGGCTAAGCCACATTTAAAATTAGCAACAATGTTTCAAAAACATCATAATCTCTAGACTTCTGTTCTTAAAAGAAGTACCACAGCCATTCCCCACTTCTCTTTCAGCATTAACTTGCCTTGATAGGCTGAAAAGTATAGTCAGTAGATTTTTCTGAGGCAGCCAAGTCTCTCAACCTTCCCATTCTTTTTGGAGGTCCTGAGTAACTGTGCTTTTGCAGCTCTCCAGGCCTATTACTCTAAAGGCCAAAGATGGAAAATACGGTAAAGCCCCTATTTCTATATGCCCACAGGCAACCAAGGCAGTTAAGAGGAAAGATTCCAAACAACTAAATAGAAGTTATATAAAAAATCTTGCAGGGTCTAGGAATGTGGCTTAGTGGATTAGAGTGTTTGCCTAGCATGCATGAAGCCTTAGGTTCTATTCCTCAGTACCACATAAACAGAAAAGGCTGGAGGTGGTGCTGTGGCTCAAGTGGTAGAGTGCTAGCTTTGAGCAAAAGCAGCTCAGGGACAGTGCCCAGGCCCTGAGTTCAAGCACCAGCCCTGGGAAAGAAAGAAAGAGAGAGGCGGGGGAGAGGGGAAGAAATGAGAAATAAATTTTGCTGACAGTTAAAGATCTTTGGGGAAATATGTGAACGTGTTCTTATAGGAAAAGTTCCATGTGTTGCGTGAATGGACTTTTAAATGAGCACAGCCTTGTAGAATGAAAAACATGCTTGTAGCAGTCTGCTTACTAGTAATAAAAGATTCACACCAACTTAACTTCATGATTTGATATAATTTAATATAATTTCTCTGTTAAATGGAATATATAGCAGATATGACCACAGAGCTCAGAGAATTAAGCTCAGGACCTGGCTATATAGTCTGCAAAAGGCTCTTACTTCTCATGGAGCCTAAGATAGGCTCCATGTTATTGTTATTCTCACTAATGGGTCTTTTTTTTTTGCTAATGGGTCTTTTGATTTTGTTGTATCACGTCTGTTTAAGCCAGTAAAAATCTTTTTCATGCTCTGATGCAATACTGTGTGCCAAGTTAAAACATACTTTTCAGAACTTCTAGGGTTAACTCTGTATTAATCTAGTCAAGGCCACAAGCTATGTAGATTTAAGAATTCATGTTCCTCAAGTAGTAACTAAAGAGTCTCCAGAAGTACTTGATGGGTTGGCAACTACCCATACTGTCCCCTATTAACTTCTTCTTTTTGGCTGGTCCTGGGGCTTGGACTCTGGGCCTAGGCTCTATCCCTGAGCTCTTTTTGCTCAAGGCTAGCACTCTACCACTCAAGCCACAGCACCACTTCTGGCTTTCTCTGTGATTTAATTGGAGATAAGAGTTTCACAGAGGGGCTGGGAAGGTGGCTCAGTGGTAGAGCACTTGCCTTGCATGCATGAGGCCCTCGGTTTGATTCCTCAGCACCACATAAACAGAAAAAGCTGAAAGTGGCTCTGTGGGTCAAGTGGTAGAGTGCTAGCCTTGAGCTGAAAAGCTGAGGCACAGCGCCCAGGCCCAGAGTTCAAGTCCCACAACCACCACCACCACCAACAACAAAAGTCTCACAGACTTTCCTGTCCAGGCTGGGTTCAAACTGTCATCCTCAGATTTCAGCCTCCTGAGCAGCCAGGATTACAGGTGAGAGCTATCAGTGCCTGGCTTCTATTAACTTCTGAAGTAAATGAAAGTGCTAGATGATTTGGGGATGGAATGACCCAGAAAATTTCATCTGTATGACATAGACTACTATCAGAGTACTCTCCAAAGAACTGAAATCTTAACATTTAAATTTCAGGGTGGATATTTCTTGATGAAGTATGTCAAGAGTTTTACTTTTCTCCACAGCATGAGATTAAAAAAAAAAAAAAGTGACTGGGATTATCCAAGTCATAACTCTTGCCCAGAGTCAAAATAAGGACTTGGGAGTATTGGGCAGCCTTTTACAGTAGCAAGTGAATAGAAAGCCACATTTTCTTTCACAGATCTTCAAAAATCTGGCACTAATTGAAATTCACAAGGTTTTTGTTTAACTTTTTCCTTTCTTCTTTCCTTTTCTTTTTTTTTTTTTCAGAATTGGGGCTTGAGCTCAGGGTTTTGGGAAGGTGGCTCCACTGCTTGTGCACATCTCCAGCACTTTTTCCTTCTGATTATTTTGTGAAACAGTGTCTTATTCTTTGGGTGGTCCGGCCTTAAACTACAAGGAAGCCTCCTGAGTAGCTAGGATTACAGCATAAGCCACCATACCCAGTCTGAAATTCAAATCAATGAATTAAAGGATGTACACCAAACTAATTATTTCTGTACACTTTTGGCTTCAATCATAACTTCAACTACTTGATTCTATCATCTGTTGGATAGCTACAGTAAACCCCAGAAGTGGAGGGAGACCAGTACTTGTCTGGTGATACTATGTCTCTCCCTCTCCAAAGTTTGTTCACAGGTATGTCATTCTGTTTGACCACAGGAAGTTTTATTCTTGGCCATGACTCATTATAATGCCTTTAGTATGTTTCTCACACATGTCCACTATACTTACTGCCGCTCAACAATGTGTTTAAATTCTTTCTTCAAAAGTGGGTTTTCAGCTCAGGAAAACAAGCAACTATTTTGTTACTTACATCTCTAAACATCATATGGTCATTTGAACAGATAAAAGTCTTTATTCCCCTGTATGTTCACATAAGAAAGTTGTTTACACACTTGTCATTTATACAATACTTGTGAAGCAATGTTCAAATTTCACATTTTTACTGTGTAAGATACTTCATATACATCTGTCTGTCTTCTTGGGGAGGACAGATTCAAGACTTATGGTAAACATACATCCAAGTGAAAAACGGGAGGGTGATAGGGTGGAGTAGAATACTCATAGGAAAAAAAAAAAAGTAAATTCAGGACACAACGTGGAACCAAGCAAGTGTCTTCCATTCTAACAACTATCACCTTTTTGTAACTTTGTTTGCATAGGTTAGCATTCTCCAAGGAGCCTCCCTCCCTCACTTTAGTGAAAGGAAACACAGGAGAAAGTAAATAGGGTCTTGTTACAGATTATTTGAAATGAATATCTGGATTCACTGCAGTTCAAGAAACAGAAGCACATACAACTTAAGGAACATTTCCACAGTGTATGTATGTGTTGGAGGGAGGCTAATTTTGTGTTGGTAAAATTAGTCTCTAGAGAGAAATACAAGATAGCTACTAAATGTAATTTTTCTATTTTGCCCGGCAGCCTCTAATTTGTTTAAATCAGCAAATTACGTATATTATGTAATGGCATCATTTATATCCCCAAACTCCAGGTCAGCAACGACTGGACCTTGATAATCTTACAGACTAAAGTTAAAGACTCCTAGAGATCATGGAAAAATCTCATCCCAAGAGATTTTATTTTGGCTCAGGATTTCTATGTATTTGTTCAGCTAAACAGGAATCCCTGCCTGCCTAGGGGTAGTCATTCTCCCAGGAGTGCTGAAGACAACCATTCCTGACCACGGGTAAGTTTGTTAGTATGAATCAAAATGACCAATTACCTCTCAGGAGAGTAGGGAATCAGTATTAAAGTGAAACAGAAAATTTTCTTGAGAAAAATAGGTTCTTTTCTTGATATTTTCTCCAATTATTAGTGATCTAAGTTCTATAATTCTAATCAGGAAAAGCCAAGTCCAATATCAAATGACATGAAACAAAGTGACAGCCTCTCAGAAATATTTTTAAACACCGGGGTCTTTGTAGTTTCTAAACCATAAAGACTGAGGACACATACAAGTTCCTTCACTTAGAGTGTTAAAGAAATTAAGATTGACCATGTTCACTTTTTGTTATAAAGTCCTCTCTGGAAAATGTGTGGATTTTTACTATTTTATTGGAGTGTTTTTGCTTTCTGGAAATAGCCTAACATTACTCAGAAGCAGAAGTGGGAGAAAAAAGCAGATCAAGACGGAGAATATATTTTCAGATAATGAAAGACATACAAATTAGATAGTAAAACTGACTTTCTTGTACCATATAGCCTTTCTTCATATTATGTCTAAGATAAAAGTTTAAAAAATAAATGATGCTAGACTACATCATTAGGATAGATATTAACTTCCCAAGCAAAATCAGATACCTTTGAGGGAATAACATCCAATTAGAAGAAAAAATTCTGTTTAGGTCTGTGAAGGAAATAATTAATTACAATGATTATAATCACATTTATTTATGTGTCCATTTTGAATCTTATCTCCTCTGAGAAAATTTATTTTTAGAAACACAGAAAATTGAATTCGGTTATCTCATTGAAATGCTATAAAGCAAAGCAAGCAAACAAAAATAACCATGCAGATAGTATATGCCTATAATTTAAAGGCAGATCCCTGATCAAACATTTTTAAAGAATAGAAATCTTCTGATACTGTTTATTGGAATAGGTATGTATGTTATTAAAAAAGGGGAAATCTATATTCAAAACTTTGTGATGATCTAGGCTTTTATTCAGATAACTAAGAAAGAGCAAGTAGGTTCATAAAAGTACATTATAATTCTAACATGTCAATGTTGGATAATTCTACAGTAATACAGGAATCCAGAAGATAATTAAAGAACATCAGGATTGAATAAATCCCTCATAATCCTTTGAAACATAATACAAATTTAGGACCCTATGCTTCTATAATCAAAAAGACCATGTAGTCCAAACCCATCTTTCAACAGCAGCTTTGATAGGGCAAACAGTCTGCTCAGGATCACTTAGCCAGTGTCTGGTCAAGGTCAGGCTGAGATCTGAGGTGTTCTGACCTTCCCTAGCCTCTTCTCTCACCACTTCACTTAATCAGCTCAGGTCCTACCCTGTAAATGAAGTCTGTGGACTAGCAGATGGTCCCTAAGGTCTCTCTTGCAGCTCAGCTCAGTCTGTTGCTCCACAGGTCTATAAATTACTAGTATACTATATGAATCTCACAAACTCTTTTAGCTGAGATGATGCTACAAACTAAGGAAGGCTTGGTTTACTAAATCACCTGAGTGATTTGGAAAACACGTAAGTTATTTACCAAACAGACAGCTCTCCCCTTTGAAGCCTTACTCTTACAGAATAAGTCCAAGAGAGTTTCTAGTCATTATCTTCCTCAGTCATCTATCACCATCATCTCTGCCTTCAAGTCTGTCCATTTTCATTAACTGTTTCCATTAAGCTTTACTGAGCCAAAAGACTAGATAATCTATCCCAATGTAATTACCAATAATGCAGGAAAAGAGCTATTGAGAGACACTTAGCTAATTTCTGTACTCTTTAAAGTTTCAATTAAATCAAGAAACTAGATATTTCATTATATTTCTAACATGTATGTGTGAAAAAATCAAATATGAAAACATAGACCTAAACATTATCCTTATTTAAAAATAAACATTTCTTTCATTATACATTCTTTCTGTAGCCAGGAAAAGAACACAATTCTAACCTGCAGCAATTTTCCTCTCCATAAAGGCGTAAATCAAGTCCCATTTCCACTGCTACCCAGCCGCAGAGAGCTCTTCATGAGCAGGAAGCTTTTGTTGCTCTCGTTTTTGGACACGATGTGTTCCTAGCTCATTAGTTTCAGCCAGCGCAGGAAACAGTTAAAGTCAGAGGAAGACTAAGAGGCAGCCATTCCTCCAACGTTTTTCATAGGCCACTCTCACATTGCAAAGCTGGCCCTCCAGACTACAGTGGTTGCAGGCTCTTGTTGCTGCTAAATGTTCTTTCCCCCCACCCCCACCCCCTCTTAAAGTGCAAATGTGAGGAAGAAACAAAAGTACTAGATAGCCAACAAGCAAATGGACTTGGGATTTTATTTGTACAAATCTGATCAACTAAGGATTTCCCTTTAGACCATAGACAATGGCACTTGAAGAAGAGAACAAGAGGGTTCTCTGTGCCCGTTTCTTTTCAAAAGGGTGATTTTATAAAAGTGCTTTCCATGTAAGGAAATAAAATACACTTTAAACATATACACAGGGTGACCATGAGGCATGTTGTCAATGTCAAGGCAGGAGCCTTTATTTAGCATATGAACAATAGTCTAAGGTTAGTGAAGAACTATGCTTTGTTTTTTTTTTTCTTGTTTTGTTTTTTTAATCTACGAAGCCAAAGAAACCAATTGAGCACATTCTGCAGCCATCAATTTAAACACCAGAGAGAACGAAAAGTAAGTAGCCACAGTCAAATTGTGCCCAGCTGGTCAGTATACTTAATTCTGATTATTGGAAAATAAACAACATGCTGATTCTACAGAGACAGAGGACTTGCTGAAAGCTTATAGCAAGACACATACTCTACCCAAAATAATTCCTTATGTTACACCTTAGGATTGCTGTGTGGTTACACAAGGGAAAGGGATCGAAACCCTGTACAGACACCTGATATTGGACTTGAAACACCAAGTGGGAACAGAACTATTCAGTGTTTTCATTTATACACAATTTACAATATTTGAATCAAAATAAAAATCACAAGAAAAATACATCTGTTTCTGCTACAATCCTTCCCTTTCCCATCCACCCCCCAGTGAAAAGTCTTCTAATAAAAGGTATATCATATTACCACCACTGTCTTTGTTTTGGTCTAATTCTGAAATCGCAGCTTGGGCCAGGTAACATGAAGAGGAATGGTAATATTTAGGATTTGTACAACATACACATTTTATCCAAGGAACTCAAGTACTTGCAGTCACGTCTCCAGATCTGGGAAATCGCGATTCAATGGAAGCCAGAAAGCGGGACGAATGCTGAGCAGGTTGCGTGGGGTGTAAAAATCCCTTGGCTAAGTCTATGGTCAAACAAGGTCAAAGTTGGTCGGCTAGGGCAGGCCTCAATTTCTCTTCTCAAATACATACAACCAGCCAGCTTTACCCTCTCTTAAACCATACCCTAATCTCCAAGCTACTGCCTGGAGTTAAAGCTAGCTGAAGAAGCTATATCCTCATAATTCATCTAGATAAAACGTAAAAGCAGGGAAACACATTCATCAGCATCTGGCCAAGGGGACAGAAGCAGAGAGGATTGATTTGGGAGGTCATTCCTAGCAAGAATGAGACAAAGGTGTCAGTTCAATTACAATTAAGCTTTTGGTGGAGTCCAATTCCAGCAGAGGTGAAGCTCATGGTATCTAGTGCTTGATTTAATATAATGCTATGGAAAAAGGGTAATGAGAAAGCACAGCAAACTAACAGGGAGGAACTGGCCAAAGAATGTATCTGGAGGGCCAAGTGATTTTCTTTCCTTATCATTTCTATAGGAGAAGGCAAGGTAGGAGAAAGGGCTAGTGGGCCCCTTATTTGCAGAATTAAAAAAAAATCATTTTCTCGTAACTCCATAATGAAATTGTTATATTACGATATGAACGTTACAGAATTGCATCTGCTACTGGGTCACCGCTACAGATCTATGAGCTGATCCACCAGCAGCAAAGACCTGGCTAGGTTGGGAAGACTGGACTCAGAGCTCCCACTGCTGTTTCTAGAGTGCCCACCTGGAAGTGGAGAGATAGGAATTCAGTACAAAACACAGAGGGTTAAGGTTTAGATGTGCAGAGCAAGCAGAGGAGAAACAGAAGAAAAAAAAAGAAACCTACAGAAGCAACATTTTATATTTGCAAACACTTGCATGTTGATTTTTAAACATAAAAATTAGCTACCTCCCACCACCTCCCACCAGAAGTTCAGGCACTTTTTCACACTGTAGTATGAGCATGACACTTTGCAAAATTACTACAAGCTTTCAAACCCATACATATTTTGCCTAAGAATTTCTGTTAACATCAAGCTATCTCCCTGTTAAAAGTAAAAATCAATTTTTGCTTTTAGTTATTAAGACTCTATAAAAAGAACATGCTTTTGAAAATAAGTAGATGGTCCTATGGCAATTCAGTGTTTTATGCCATGTTCAAAAATTTTAATCCATCAAAGAGGAATAACAATGCTCCATAAATGTCCAAAAAGATGTGGCTGATACCACTGTTAATCTGTTTGGGAAAAATAGTTATTACAGAGTGTTATAATCAAGATAAAAATGTTGTGTTTTTGATATATACTTTCATGTTTCTACTGACTGAAGAAACTTCCTTTTTGGCTTGATACTTCGTAAAAAACTAACTTTTGGTCAAACTATTAATTCTTCTTTCTAAACAAACACCATCTTCATTCAGGCGTCAAAATAACACTATCAGTATCTCTAGCTCTATCTACACTGGTCCTGTCTGCAATGCACGTATTGCCTCAAATGTCCTTAATTAGATGGTGATGCTCGCTACCACCTTGCAGGTTAAGTACATCATTACTTCCATGAAAGCTGATGTCAAGCTCTTCTCTTTTCCCCAACCTCCTTCTTACCTTGTGGGTTTTTGGTTATCAGTACAGGAATAGGGTCAAACTCATCTTCTGCCACCTTTTCCGAGCCCTCAGGGACATCAAAACCTGAGATGAGATTACTATCTTCTGCAGCTTAATACAGAATGCAAGCACAGAAGCAGAAACAACAGAGGTAGAGATTAACAAATGAGAGAACAAGAAAGAGACACAAAGTTCCACCAATAAACACTCAATGTTGTTCTAAAGGTGAAAGTGCTTATTTTTCTAGAGTTGAAATGAAAGCAGTGAATCTGGAAAATAGGCATCAGAAAAAATTGTTTTAGAGTTGGCCATGTTAAGACTTTCATAAATGACTAGGGAGATGGATTATTGGAAGAATTCTCCCTACTAAGTACATTAACTATAATTATAAAGTAACTTTTCAATTCCACTAATTCACAAAGGTACTGGAACTGGTCATCTATATTCTTTATTGGATGAACAGAGACCTGGCTAACCAAGTTCAAAAATTCAAAGCCAAGGTATAGGGGAAGAGAAGAAAATAAGCAGTTAAGGAGGAGGCACTGGGGGCTGGGAAGATGGCTCAGTGGTAGAGTGCTTGCCTTGCATGCATGAGGCCCTGGGTTCGATTCCTCAGCACTACATAAGCAGAAAAAAAAAGCTGGAAGTGGCGCTGTGGCTCAAGTCGTAGAGCGCTAGCCTTGAGCTGAAGAGCTGAGGGACAGCGTCCAGGCCCAGAGTTCAGGCCCCACAACCGGACCAAAAAAAAAAAAAAAAAGGAGGCACTGTACTAGCATGTGTGAGGCTCAGAGTACAATCCCAGCATCAATCTCTTACATTCCCTCTCAAATCAACAGAAGAGAAAAAGCCACTGCGTACAAAGCCAACAAAATACTTCTGCTCTATAAGTGGAAAAGAAAAGACTTTCAAAGAACTCGGGGAATTCTGGGGCATAAGATCACATGTACTCCAGCAGAAGTTTGTTAGTTATTCTTTGCTAGCCTAACTAAAGCCACCTTCCAGCAAGTTCCTGCTGAGTACCTATCTTGCAAGTTCATCTGTAATTACACATTGCTGCTGACACACTCCTGCTAAGACATAATTGTCTTGGCTATCTATACTACCTATACTCTATGAAAACTTCATTTTAGTGCTCTCAGGAGTAAACACAAAAACTCAGCTATTATACCACTTCAAAGCATGATATTATTTTTAGCCATTGCTAAAGGCTTACTTCTTGAGCTCCCTTCAGAAAAGGCTTTCACTATTCCTCTTCTACAGATCTGCTGTAAAACTTCACCATCCAAGCATAAAAATAGGTTCTGTAAATGCCTATTGCACAGTAAGCCAGGCATTGCACCTGTCACCATCACACACAGCTTACTGCACAGAACTTGATTCAAGCTTCCTTTGGCAGCAGAATTCCCAACAATTACCAATCTAAGACTAAGAAGTAAAAATTGTAGATTAGGAAGAGAAACTCAATAATCAGTCATGACCTAAAGGTAAAATAAAATTGAACTTTCACAAGTTCAATCTTTGGAGACTGGCATTTGAGGACTTGTTAATTTCTTTATTGTGACAATTAGTACTCAAAATCCTTGAATTAGATTTTATCATATTAATAACTACAATCAGTACTTGGCTGTTAAGGGGCCTGCCTATAAAAGGTCTATGGAATACTGTACTCTAGTTCTTGTCAGAAAATAATACCTTCATCAATCTGTTGCCTAAGACTTAGTATATATTCTGGGAGGTAATATAACACAGTGGCTAGGAGTACAAAGTAATGTTTTTATATAAACAGATTTCAAACATGTACTAGCATTTATGATATGGGAAATTCTCGGGAGCTCCTTGGTTCTTCTCTGGGGGGTGTGTGTGGGGGTAACATCTTGGCCTTAGAAGAAGAAAGAATTTACCTTTGTGGGCAGGAGCAGACATTGCTATGGGGGCAAACTCTTCCAGAAGGTCAGCAGTAGGGTTAGAAAGCAGAGAGCAGTCAAGCAGAGAATCTTCCCCAGTGAGAGAATCTGAGTCCAGTTAACAGCATTCCAGGTCAGTGATGGCATTAAATGGCATATACAAGAATACCATGAGATTAGGTCTTAGCCTTTAAGTTTCTGCATATTTAGGTTATACATACAAGCAAATGCAAGAGAAAGAAAATCAAAAGAAATATGAAAAGCTTTCTAGATTTTAATGCATATAAGCAGGTACTTCTTGATTACTCTAACATTTACATACATGGAAGAATTTAGTTTAGAAGTTGCTCGTTAGATAAATTTGTGACTTAAACACCAGTAAAAATTTAGCAACTCAATTCTCAGCAAATATTACTAGGGAAAAAAGACTTAGTAATTAGGGTTTAGTTACTATATAGTGAGATTTTGGAACTACTTGTTATAAATAGACTGTGATGAGATTAAACAGTACCTTGGAAAACTACTAGTTTCCCATTCAAAATACCACTTAAGGATTCTTTAAATTTGAATTGCTTCTTTGAACATAGATTTGCTTTCAGTTAAAGAGGGGAAAATCTGGGCACTAGCTCACACCTGTAATCCTAGGTACTTAGGAGGCTGAGATCTGATGATAACAATTTGAAGCTAGCCCCGCATTAAATTCTGTAAGACTCGTATCCTCAATTAAATACTGGAAAGTGGGAAGTAGAGCTGTGACTCAAGGATAGAGCACTAGCCTTGAGCATAAAAGCTAAAAGACAATGGCCTGGCCTTGATTTCAAGCCACAGTACTAGCACACAAAAAAATAAAGAATAGAGGGAAGAAAAAAAGTTAAGCCATTTGTTTTCTGGGATGATTTTCCAGAAGAAATACCCTAGTGAGGACAAGGGAAAAAAACAATAATGCTTCTGGGCTAATTCTTTTCTTCACCTAGATAATTTTATTACCTACCATACTTCCTGGATGTCTGTTTCTATTCCAAGTCAGATAATCAGACATTGTTATCAAGGTAATTATGGACTCAAGGCAAATAGCCATTACTAGATCTGTTTTTATAGAAAAGCTGAGGAGTTTTCAACTTTTCATAAAACTCAACTAAGACAAATTTTTGAAATTAGGGTAGATGGAATACTGGATCCAGGCAGGAGTTCAACTTTGCCTATGAATTCCCTGTAGCTGATGAAAGCCCTGTGCTGGGACTAGGAATGTGGCTTAGTGGTAGAGTGCTTGCCTAGCATGCTTGAAGTCCTGGGTTTGATTCCTCAGTACCACATAAACAGAAAAAGCTGGAAGTGGTGTTGTGGCTCAAGTGGTAGAGTACTGGACTTGCGCAAAAGAAGCTCAGGGACCGTGCCTAGCCCCAGGATGAGAGAGAGAGGGGGAGAGGGAAAGGGAGAGGGAGAAGGAGAGGGAGAGGGAGAGGGAGAGGGCACCTTGTGCTGGGAAAAGAATGTCAACAGATAGGAGAGGAACTCCCCAGAGCAGTGTTCTTTCATTAACGAGGTAGAGGAAACCTGTCACCAGTAAAAAAGAGTATTTTTTTTCCTTCTTCAGGTGCAGGTGATCAAACCCTGGGACTTATTCATGCTAGGAAAAGAAACCCCATTGCCAAAGCAGACAGAGAGATTCCTCTAAGAAGAATATAGCTTCAGTAAGTGGGGAGGTCTTTAGTAAGGGATCAGACACTCAACATCAAGAGGCTAGAGGTATAAGAAAAACTTAGAGCATCCACTCTAGGAGGAACTAACCAAGTTTATTTTGCATAGGTGGAGTCTAGCTGTGAAGGCTCACTCAGCCCTGAGCTGCAGAGCTGTCTGACTGACCTGTGCGGTTTGAGGTCACAGACTCTGTCTGAGATGGGAGGCGCTGGGCAACTGGAGGCTCCAATCCTGGTATGAGGCTCTCAACAGCAACGTCAGCTTTTTCTTTTGTAAAGGGGAATTAAGAAAGGAGAGGAAAAGGTAAAGGAAAGAAAGTCAGAAGGCTCTTCAGGACATTCTGGGAAGGCTCTCTTTAACAGGTCTCTAAAATGCCAGTTTCAGGCAAAAAGTAAAGCAAGGATAGCTGACCTCGTTTCTGCTGCTTTCTGAGGCTGGGCTTCACTGATTGAGCATGTATGTGTAAGGTTAACCACTGCAGCCAGTTTAGTGATTACCAGCTCTTACAGATAAAAATGGCATGCAAGCCACTCAAAGCAGCAGAGCTCCTCCCTGGTACAAGAGATTGGTTAAAAGATACCTTAATTTCTTTTGATAACTTTGCTTTTCTTCAGGAACAAAATTGGGGTAAACATCCTCAAATCCATCCTCTAATCTAATGCAAAAGCTTCTAATCCATCCCAAATTCCATCCATTATGTAGCTGGGAGATTTTCTCTATCACATGGTATCTCATTGTTGGAGGCCTATCTTTTAGTAGAGTCATGACATTTCAGTGTTCTGAGACTTTGTGTCCAAGGCTTTATTATGTCTAATGAACAAACTCTTCTGGAGTACAAAGGCCTTGGACATTCTGTAGAATTTGCCTGACTTGCTGGTGAAACACAAGAAAACATAGAGTAAGCAGACCAGGCCTCATTTAGATTCTATTCCTGGGACCTGACCCCTGGGCAAAGTATTTTCTGATATTGATCCTTGGTACACACATGGAGCTTTAATGAAGAATCTATTAAATTCCATCAAGTTCATTGAAGGTGAGGCCCACATGAAAACTGGCCATCAAGATTTTGTAAGTGAATTTCTCCATATTCTTCTCATTCATAAGAAATTTACTTGAGAAATCACGATTACCAAAAAAGGTAAACATTACAGTGCTGTGCCTACAGAAAACAGAAAACACTTCACTTGGCGTGATAGTAAGATTAAACAGCCTTGACTTCTAGTCAGCACAAGGTATAATTCCAAAACAAGAGACTTCAGGGCACTTCTTCCCACTCCCAGAAGCTAGATGCTAATGACCTCATAGGCAGGCACTTAGCAGTATGAACTACACATGCACATCATGCAGGGCTGAAGAAACAGATGGTGATTTTTACCAATTACAGCATCGGAAGTGCTACCAAAAGGATCTGTCATAGGCAAGAGGTCAGGGAGCAGAAGAGAAGTGTCAGGAGACTTGAGTCCCTCAATTAATTTTTCTAGGTCAGGCAGAGAAGTAAAGAAAAAGCAAAAATGCAATGAGATATTAAAGCAGGTAGAACATTCACTGTTTTCCAGTCGAACACATTCTAGGGGCCAATAGATTCTTCAATGGTACAGATTAATTATAAAAATGAATACTGTTAGGACCTTGTTAACAATTAGATTTCCCAAATTTGAAATGTATAAATAACTATTTTCCCAAGTGAAGTGATCATTTTGTAAGCCATTAGGAATTCAAGATGCTGAGCTGGGAGCCCGTGGCACATGCCTGTAATCCTAGCTACTCAGAACGCTGAGATCTTAGGATCACGGCCTGAAGCCAGCCCGGGCAGGAAAGTCCTAAGACTCTTACCTCCAATTAATCACAGAAAAAGCTGGAAGTGGTGTTGTGGCTCAAATAATAGAGTACTAGTCTTGAGCAAAAGGAGCCCAGGGATAGCACCCAGGCCCAAAGTTCAAGTTTCAGGACTGGCGGGGGGGAAGAGGGGGGGAAAAATTCAAGATGCTGTCTTAGGTTTATTTGCTTTGTGTTTGAGATGTAGTTAATGTATGGTAGATGTCACCAATTTTAATTGTGTCATGTGGTAAATTTTAACAAATGTATACTTTCATATACTCACCATGATGACATAAAACATTTCAAATACTCTCCATAATCCTTTGTGGACCCCTTTAGAGTAAATTCTTCCTGGGTGCTGGTGGCTCACACCTATAATCCTAGCTACTTAGGAAGCTCAGACCTGAGGATCATTGTTCCAAACCAGCCTGAGAAGGAATGTCTGTGAGACTTTTACCTCCAATTAAGCACCAAAAAAGCTAGAAATAGAGCTGTGGCTCAAGTGGTACAGCACTAGCCTTGAGCAAAAAAGTTCAAGCCCCAGGACTGATATATACACAAAAAATTCTTCCTTCTTATCCTAGACCTTGGTAGCAACAGATCTGCTTTTGTCACTATAGTTTTACCTTTTCTAGACTTCCCATTTTAAATGGAACCAAACAGTACCCAGTCTTTTGTGTCTGACTTCTCTCATTCAGCATAATATTTCTGAAAGTCAACCATGTTGTACCATGAATCAATTGTTTGTTCTGTTTCCCTATTTCTGAGTAGTGTTCCATTGGATAGATATACAACATTTTGTTGATTTGTTTATCAGTTGATAAGACATTTGGTTGTTTCCAGTTCTCAGCTATGAAAAATAATGCTTGCCAAAAACATTTGCAATCTGTTTTTATATATTCATCTATCTACTTTCCTAGACTTAACTTTTCAATCTCTTTTCCAACTTGCACTAAGCAGTCCCAAGAGAATTAATACAGCCTCACCTAAATCAACTTCAACATCATTTCCTATCTGCCAACCGTGCACCTGTGACATGCTGGTATTCATAATTATTTTATGATAGATACTTAGAAACTACTCTGACTCCTTACTTGGACCCACAAAGTAACTGAAAACATGATAAAAGCCTTCATTTTTGTATCTGTCCCCCTTACTTTGAGTCAGATTCCTACTCATTTGTGCATGTAGGAATGCTAATCACTTAAAGGAGGTCTGTCTAAAAACTGGTGATATAAGGTTGATTATCCCTAAATTTATCTAATCCTACTTTCCCTTTCAAGGCTGATGGCATACAGGTTAGTGTAACTGAGGTATTTCTACAAGGTCCCATTCTAACCCCCCTCAAAACGAATCTGGCTGAGAATTCCTCCTACAGTTTCATTTTACAAAATTCACTTAAGCCTGAGGATGGATTACTATTAGTGCTTTTTGGCTACAAAACAAAAGGATATCAGAAGACATCAGACTTATCATACTGGAACACACATACACACACACACACACACACACACACACACACACACACACCAACTGCTTCCAGAACAATTCACACACACACACACACACACACACACACACACACACCAACTGCTTCCAGAACAATTCACACACACACACACACACACACACACACCAACTGCTTCCAGAACAATTCACACACACACACACACACACACACACACACACCAACTGCTTCCAGAACAATTCACACACACACACACACACACACACACCAACTGCTTCCAGAACAATTCACACACACACACACACACACACACACACACAGACACACAGACACACAGACAGACACACACACACACACACACCAACTGCTTCCAGAACAATTCCTTTAGCTCTGATCTAATCAACAACACTCTATTTACCTTTAACCTACTAAACATAGAACATTAACTTACAACAAAATAATGAATCACAGAATATCACAGGAGTAAATTTAGAGCTCATATTTCCATTTCAAGGTGACTGAGGTTTTACATGGATTCTATAACAGTTAAACGAAATTAAATTATTTGAAAAAGCAGTAGCTTAAAGTTGGAGTATCTGCATGTAACAATTTAATGGATTTGTAAACGTCTAAGTTCTTGGGGCATAAGGTAATTAGAAACTGCTTCTGCTAAACAGCATTGATTCCTCACTTGGGACTGCAAATTTCCAAAGGGTACATAGAAGCAGGATAAAAACTTGGAATGTCTGTCTCCACTTTGTGTCTGTGTCTTTTGCCCTGAGCCATTCTCTCCTGTAGAGCAAAGAAATTCAGCCACCTTAGAATTCACCTTAGAATTCAGGAATGACAGGACTGGTGGACGAACTTCCTTGTCACAGGAGAGAAAGCTATCCTTACTGTCAGGGCACAATGATCTTCTTAGGGTAACAAGGCCTCACCTAAGGAATTCAGAGATAATGAGTACCTGGACCATACTCATAACCACAGAGTTAGACAGGCAGACTAAACAGGACCTATGGTGGCTGCTAGGGCCACTATACTGGCCCATTGACCCAATTATAGATATGCCCCTGCTTAAGGATTGCCCTAAGACAACCAAAGGTTCTGATGAAATTCCTGCAGTTAACTTAAATAGCACAACATTCTGATAACCAGGATGTTTATCCAACAAAGCAGAACCCTCACTCAGTATATATGCATGGGTGATAAGGACAGTGTCCTTACCTTTTAGTACCATGATTCCCACAATTCCCAGGGGAGACTGCCCTCTATGAGGAGAAAAGTGGGAGAGATGAGAGTGAGGAAGAGCAGGCAGAGAACCATGAGTGATAGCACAGGCCACCCACTGTGCAAGGAGGATGGTGTACACATAAAGGAAATCTGCAGCTAATCCCCTAGTGCGATCATAACAACGGTCAGCACTTTCCTGTGTCAGCACTGTCAACACCAAAACCTTGCCAAAAATCAAGAAGGTAATAAACTTCTCACAAACCAGTCTAAGGTTAGATAATAAAACTGCTTTCTGCCATGAGACTAGGATGTATACCAACTTGCTATTCTCTTCTCTTTTAAAATAGCAAAGAAGAAGAAGAGATATCTACTTGTACAAGATTACAAACTCGTTCATGGGCCATTCTGACTCTAGTTATAATAGAAAATATGAAGATTAGAACAACGTGAAAGAGCTTGATATGAGCCCTATCAAAAATGCGTGTCTTATCCGACATGAGTTCTGATACAAGTGACAGTGTTTTTAAAATCCAGTCACTCACTGATGTGACAAATTTGCCAATTATGTTGATCTGATTGTTATACAATGAAAACGTATGTTAAAACGTCACACTATACCTCACAAATAAAGATATAAAATGGAAATCTAGTCACTAAAAAGTTCCTATCACTGAAAGAATACAAACACCAAACCTTCAAGTTGGAAGCAAAAGTCAAACTCCATGGATCATTCCCAGTTAACTTTAGAGAACAAAATCTGTACAAAGATAAGATTTTCTGGAGTAAAAGGACATACTGAATCACATACTATGACTGGCTTTGGGCTTCTCAGTCCCACAGGACAGTGATTGAAATGAGGACTTCAGGCAAGCAGTTATAAAAGGAATACACATGACAACAACAACAAAACAAAACAAAAAGGAATGTCCATGGTGACCAAAAAAATGAAACTCATAAAAAGCAGCAAAAACAAACTATCAAGAAAAGTTTCTCTTGCGAAACATTTCAAAAAATGATGGATCAAAATATAAATAAAACCAAGAAGCACTTTTTCTTTTCTTTCTTTGTTAAATACGCTAATTCTAGGAAGTAGCACTTATGGGACAATAAAAGCCTATCCGTTTAGTCTTGTGGAATATTGACAAGAGATTAGAATTGAAGAGCTTCTCAAAATTGTTTGTCAAGGCCTGTGCATTGCTAGTGAGAATGTGAAATGGTGTCTGTGAGAAATAGCATGATAGTTCTTCCAAAAAGTAAATCCAGCATTTCTATTTCTGGTATATACACAAAAGAACGAAAACAAGGTCACATATTAGTACATCCTTCTTCATAGATGGATGTAAAAATAGTCAAAAGATAGAAGTAAATGAAGTTGGCTGGGAAGGTAGCTCAGTGGTAGAGTGCTTGTCTCGCATGCATGAGGCCCTGGGGTCCATTCCTCAGCACTACATAAACAGAAAAATCTGGAACTGGCACTGTGGCTCTAGTAATAGAGCACTAGCCTTGAGCTGAGAGCTCAGGGACAGAACCCAATGCCCAGAGTTCAAGCCACATGACCGAACAAAAAAAAAAAAAAAAGAAGTAAACGAAGTGTTTACAAAATATGGTATATATGCAATGGAATTTTACCCAATCTTTAAAAAGGAAGGAAATTCTGACATATAATGAACTTTAATCATAGTAAATGAAATAAGCTAGTCACACACACAAAAAAAGGATGAACAATATATGGTTTCCCTTTATGAGTTACCTACAGCCATCAAATTCACAAGAACAGTAGAATGGCAGCTGCTAGGGACTGGGGGGAAGGAAAATGGGAATTTATTTTACAAAATTTCAGTTTTACAAGGTGAAAAAAGTTTCACTGGAATATGGTAAAGATGAGTACGAAACAAGGTGAATGTACTTAATGTCACTGAACTTAAAACTAGTTAAAATGAGCCAGGTGCTGATGGCTCATGCCTAGAATCCTAGCAACTCAGGAGACTGAGATGTGAGAATGGCTGTTCAAAGACAGCCTGGACATGAAAGTCTGTGAGACTCTTATCTCCAATTAACCAGAAAACTGGAAATTGGTGCTATGGCACAAAGTGGTAGAGTGCTAGCCTCGAGCAAAAGAGCTCTGGGATAGCACACAGGCCCTAAGTTCAAGCCTTATGATGGACAAAAAAAATTTTTTTAAAGAATATGAAAATCACAATCATTTCCAATTTTTGTTTGTTCTTGGTCAGTTATGGGGCTTGAACTCTGGACCTGGCTGCTGTCTCTGAGCTATTCAGCTCAAAGTGAGGGATCTACCACTTGAACCATAGTGCCACTTGCAGTTTTCTGGTGGTTAATTGGAGATAAAGAGTCTCACGTACTTTCCTTCCTGGGCTGGCCCTGAACTGCGATCCTTAGATATCAGCCTACTGAGTAGCTAGGATTATACGTGTGAGCCACCAGTGCCGGCTTACTTCCAATTCTTGAGACAATCAATCAAATAGTATTTTGGGAGAGAAGAAAAGCCAAGCTAATCCTATCAATTTCAGGTCAAGAGACTTAGGAGAGCTAAAAGTGGAGAAAAAAGGAACATGGAAACAAAAGCAATGCCAGATGTTTGTAAGAAGTTGGATTTATTTGCTATCCTTCAAACTACATTCCCTCTCCATCAACCCCTGCTCAAAAGATAAGTATAAAGAGAACAGCATTCAAATACTCTAAATGAAAGCATCCAATTATTATTTCAAAAGCTGTGTCAATCAGAACATATTAACCATTTCTTACTTTTTTACACTGTTCCCTAAAAATCCTGGTAAATGGAAAGGCTATCTGAACTCCCACAGTTCAACTTCTTCTGACTGAATGGCCTAACCCAGAAGGGTTTCAGTAGTAGCAGAACCTGGAAGGAAGTCCAGTTCTCCTGGTTCATATTCCTTATCAACTTTTACTATGCATTTTCTATTATAATATAAAATTATATGATAAAAACAGGAACTGGACAGGTTACCCCCCCATATCATTAACCACATGATGACCACTATTTATATTTTGTTCTCTTAATCACACACATCTATGTCCCACCATCATATTACTATAATCATATTGAACTAATGTTCTTTCCAGTACATGGTCTCAAGTTACGATAAATACAAGGATAAAAACTGGAACACTGTTATATTATGGAATATACTTTGGTTTAATCTAAGCTGATTTTTTAATTATCTTTCCTAAGTTTGTTTCTTTTACTGAGACAATGAAAACAGACAAAAGCCCTTCCCACTGGGACTTGGGATTCAGATCTCTTTTATGGAGTGTTTAAAGCAGAACTCTCCAGAGGCATTGGGACCTAAGAATCAATCTGCTTAACCTCAATCCTATTTACCTACCTGGTGCATCAGGTACTTGAAGTGGAATGAAAGGATCAGACACGCTTAGAAGTGGGACTCCAGAATCCACAGTCTGCCCACCCTTCCTTTTTTCAGCTAGAGTTGGTTGAAGGGAAAAGCGTGAGGAGAGAAAAGCAGAAAACATAAGTGAATCTAGACGAATTTACCTTTCCCTTTTTTCTTTTTCCATGAGGGTTGAACTCAGGGTCTGGGTACTGTCCTTCAGCTCTTCAGCTCAAGGCTAGTGTTCTACCACTTTGAGCCACAGCACTACTTCCTGTTTTCTGGCGGTTAACTGGAGATAAGAGTCTCATAGACTTTACTGCCCAGGCTGGCTTTGAACCACAATCCTCAGCTCTCAACCTCCTGAGTAGCTAGGATGACAGACATGAGCCACCAGCACCCAGAGAATTTACCATTTAATCACTCAATAGCTTAAATTACAAAGTCCAAACAGGCAGACTAAAGGGGAATGAATGCTAACAATACAGTATGATAATAAAGTATCCCTGAGATATAAAATGTGGTCTATGTAACATATATGAGATGCAATGAATGATTACATCAGTATATTCCTATGCTTGGACTTCTACTTCTTCCAGGGATACTGCAGCATACAGGGATCTCTTTCAGAATGTCTATAGCAATTATTGGCCATGTCACACATTTTGGCACTAGTACATATATATATTAGGATGTATACAGCTTTTTCTTGTGTGCCCATTACCCCCTAGAGGTTTTGGGAGGACTAAATCTTACTGTACCACTATAATGTCTAATGGCTAGACAAGAAGAAATAGAAATAATTTTTTTTTGCCTACTTCAGGGCTAGATGACCCCTAATCTCTAGACCATATCTAATACTATTGGTAAGTACTCTCAACTTACAGAAATTTACATACCCTAGCAACTATTAGGGCTTGAAAAGATTTTAGAATTTTCTAGCACAATTTCCTTATTTTTCAGAAAAGAAAATAAAGACCCAAATTAAGAGATCAACAGTGGCTGGTCAGAAGAGCTATGGTCACAATTTAGGTCTGTTTCTACTTTATCATTCTCTACATTGAATTTCAGTATCCAGCTTGCTTATTAATTAAAATTTCATTTTTCTTTCCACAAAAGCAGATTTTTTAAATGTTTTACTCAAAGCCAGTATAATGGTTTATGCCTACAATCCCAGTACTCAGGAGCTCAAGACAAGAGGATTGTGGGTCTGAAACTAACCTGGGCTACACAGCAAGATGTTATCTTAAAATAAAGTGAAACAGCTTTCTTTAAAATAATTAGAGAGTCATAGGTTGAATCTTGTGAATCCTACATCTATCTTGACCCAACAGAGACACCTTATATAACTGTAGCATGATGTCAGCAACACTATATAATTCTACTGCCTAGCCTATTTGTTTTTGGCAGTTTTCACATGCACTGTTTTAGTGTGCATGTATGTTAAAAGCCTGGTCCCCAGCTTAATGCTCTCAGGAAGTGGTAGAAAGTTTGAGAAGTAGGGCCAACTGGAAGGTTTTAGGTCACTGGAAGTTAATCTTAGCAGGGATCACGGGATCCCAATCTATTTTTCTTCCTCTCCTTGGGCCTTGCCATGAGAATGAACAGCTTTGTTCTGCCATGTACACCTCAACATGATACGCTGCTTTGCCACAGGCCCAAAGCAATGGGACAATTGACCATGGCTGACACCTCCAAAACTGAGCCCAAACAAATACCTATCAGGTATCTTGTTAGAATAACAGAATGTTGATGAACACACACACCCACTTGTTTGTGTGAGTAAGCTCTTCCTCCCTCTCTCCCTCTCTGTGCCTGCTGTGAGCTTCAACTCCGTCTCTATCACTACCGCCACTCAGGTCAGACACCTCTGCTCTGGTCTCCCTCAAACTCATTCCACTCATACCTGCCTCCTACATAGGTGGTAGACCATATTTACGTAGCTAGACATCTCTGTCATTTTCAATGCACTCTAAATCCTTTTTTGTTAGCCTATATGGTGCTGGGTTGAGCTTAGAAGTCCTGAGGCTCAGCATCCACCACACTTAAGCGCCCTGGCCTGGGTCATCGGTTGCAGGGCAGTTTTCTTCATCTGTCTGAGCCTCAGTGTGTTGTTCATGAAACAGGCTTATCAAGGAGTCAAGGTGCCAGCATGTGTAAGTGTTACTGGAGTCATCTCTATAGATATCTGACTCTGAATTAAATCCCCCATCTCTAAATCTACTTGTCTCTGTCTCTTGCTATCTCTAGCTGTTTCTCGGGTATGACTGTTTGGAGCTACAAGGGAATGGGTGAATTTGTTGCCCCCATCCCATCCATCCCCAAATCTCATGTTTCCTAGATAGTAGGCTGACTTGGTTTCTTTCTCATCTGCTTCCTGCCCTTTGGGAGCCCAATTCTCAGTGGCTCAGTTTCCTCTATTCCTCTTTGGTCCCTTTGGAAAGATTCCACCATTTCTCAACAGCTTCCTCTGCCATCCCCAATACCACCTCCTCAGAACCAGCAAGATGAACTTTAAGAAATACAGAGCCAGGTGCTGGTGGCTCATGTCTGTAATCCTAGCTACTCAGGAAGCTGAGATCTGAGGATCATGTTCAAAGCCAGTCTGGGCAGGAAAGTCTATGAGACTCAACCACCAGAAAACCAGAAGTGGTGCTGTGGCTCAAGTGGTAGATGGCAGAGTGCTTGCCTTTAGCTGAAGAACTGAGGGATAGTGCCCAAGCCCAGAGTTCAAGCCCCATGACTGACAGAAAAAAGAAAAAAAAAGGAAAAAGAAAAAAAAAGGAAAAAGAAAAAAAAAAGAAATACAGTAGTGCGAAAAGTTCAGGTAGGATTACTGGATGAATTAGAAATGTCCCCAGACGGCTAGGAAGGTGGCTCAGTGGTATAGTGCTTGCCTTGCATGCATGAGGCCCTGGCTTTGATTCCTCAGCACCACATAACAAAAAAAAATCCAGAGTGGGGCTGTGGCTCAAGTGATAGAGTGCTAGCCTTGAGTTGAAGCACTCAGGAACAGTGCCTAAGCCCAGAGTTCAAGCCCCATGACTGACAAAAAAAAGAAATGTCCCAGTCCCTGACTTGGTTGTCTCCCTCAGAGCAGCTTTGAAGATAGATGGTGCCTACTTCTATCCAGGGACCCCCAAAATGCATTTCCAAGAACTTTAAGCTAAGATGTGGAAGAGGAAACAATAACAGGTGGGAAGATGTCCAGATGTGACAGAGGGCAAAGGGAGGGACAGAGGTGTCCCTCGGTGGGCAGCAAGACAGAGGGAAGGGCTTATGTGGCATTTTGAGACTACTACTGACCATCTCCCACCATTCCCAAAGCCATGTCCTACCCAGTGACCAGTCAGTCTCAATGTGTCAGCAGCTGCCACCACACCCAGCTCAATGACTGGTACACCAATCTGTGAGTGATGGAAGAGGACAGAAGGAAACATGGACACCATACTAACTCTACTCCATCCTCCCTTGCTCAGACTTCAACATCTGACTCTTGACCATATCACTACCTCAGACACTCCTGACTTCATATCTTCCAACACTCAAACTTCCCCAGACCCTCAACCTATCCTTGCATCTTCAACTTTCTTCAATGTAGCCTCCCAAGTTCCTCTTCAATCCCATTTCCCAATCTCTGAACTAGCCTCTCCTCATACCTCTAATTCTCTCAGAGACCATTACTCGCTTCCTTCAACTGGTGTGCAGAGTCCTCTGTGATTCTGTCCCATGTATAGATTAGCCTGAGCATCAACACAATTGTGACACTGAACTGTGAAGAACTATGAAGAACTCCCTCCTTCTATTCCTTTCTAGTAATGTCCACCCCTACACCTTTGCAAACCGAAGGATTTGGTTCTTACCATCTACAACTGGGCTATTATAGTAATCATTTGATAATAAGTTTCTCTATAGGTAGGAGGAGCAGAAGGGTTAACTCTTGGAAATGTCTGCTTGCCTGCCTGCCTGCCTGCCTCCTTCCCTCCTTTCTTTCCTTCCTTCCTTCCTTTCCTCCCCTTCCCTCTCTCCCTCTGCATTCTTTCCTTTTCTTCCTTCCTTTATTGTTGGTCCTGGGCTTGAACTTAGGGTCTGTCCCTAAGCATTTTTGCCTAAAGCTAGCCCTCTACCACTGTGACTCCACTTGTGGCTTTTTGGTGGTTAATTGAGGATAAGAGTCTCATGACACTTCCTACCTAGGCTGTCTTTAAACTGCTTTCCTCAACTCTCAATGTCCTCAGTAGCTGGGAATATAGGCATGAGCCACAGACACCCAGCCCTTCTGATACATTTTTAAATGAGATAAAATAAAAACAAATTTAAAAGGAAAAAGAAAATTACAAAAAAAAATATAACATGGGTCTTTTTGAAAAAAAGTATGTAGAAATAAATTCCAGGTATAAATGCTGTACAATAATAGCATTTTCCTCTTGGAGTGAGGTTATAAGTTCTTGTCACTTCACTGGGCTTTCATCTATTTCCCCATTTTTTTACAACTAAAAGTGTATAACTCAAGCATTTAAATAAATAGGCATTATGTAAATAGGTTTTGTCATTGTTGGGTGTGGGGCTTGAGCTCTGGGCCTGGGCACTGTCCCTCAGCTCTTCAGCTCAAGGCTAGTACTCTACCACTTGAGCGACAGCACCACTTCCAGCTTTTTCTGCTTATGTGGTGCTAAGGAATTGAACCTAGAACCTCATGAATGCAATGCAATCATTCTACCACTGGGCCACCTTCCCAGTCCCCATAAAAATGTTTAAAATATTATCTTATGTCACTCTCCCTAAACCATTATCAAATTTCTTGCTGTTTCTCTTTTGATCTATCAGAATGTTTAAAATCAATAATCAATCTGAGCACAATTAGAATATTTACAGAAAATGGTGCCATCCTAAACTTTAAACAAAGGCAAGCAAGTGAATTTTGGGACTACATACCGTTTCATTTGGAAAGAATGAAGGTGATACAGGAAAAAAAATGTTTATACACACACAAATAAAAAAATGAAATGTTCATAGAGAAATGCTAGATAAACTGAGGAAATCTGAATGCATATTATAAAGCTTGGTATCACTGATAATAAGGATTCCTGAGATATTGTTTCAACAATAGTATCTCCGCTGGGCTGTCTAGGTACAGATCTCTATTCTGTCATTCACCAGCTGTGACTGCCGAGGTCAGTTGTTGTGAAATAATGCATACAATGAAGCACTTACTCAATAGTCCTAGCATGTACAATGATGCAATAGGTACTCAATGTTATTACTGTCACAATTTTTCTCTAAATGTGTTTGTGGTTAGGCCTTCAAGTCCTATAAAATATACTGCCACTATTGCCTTTCAAAATAAATATAAAGGCAAGAGAAAGGTAAAACAAAAAACAAGTATGTAAGAAAATAGTTCACATAAGTGGGACATGATGGTACACATGGTAATCTCAGAAGCAAGGTCCAAGATCAAGCCCAGGCAAAAATGGCTGTGAGCCTAGGTCAAGGGATAGAGCACTTCTGTAGCTTGCTCAAAGCTATAATATCAACCTCAGTACTACAAACACACACACAAAAGAAAACTGTTCAAATAGATAATGAAATGTAACCATGTGAGAAAATTGAGAAGCGTTAAAATTGGGAGTGCTAAGCTATGACAAATAGACAATTACAAGACCTTTGCTTTAATACTGTTGAATGCCAGCTCCTTCTATACTTTTGGCAAAAGCAAGCACTTTCGTTCATTCATCCAATCCATACTGAGCCAAACATTGTGGTAAATGTCTAAGATGTAGCAAGAAAGAAGACAAAGTTTCTCCCTGACCCTCCTTCCTGAAAGCTCTATCATCCCTGGGACCATAGCTGGTCATCACTCTCATGTTCTAGCTCTTTACACATTTGGTACATCTGGTCAGACATGTGGCACAATTGAACATAAGCCTTTAAAAGTCACAAGATAAGATGACAAAACATAAAGTAAAAAAATAACACAAAAATATTGTAATTACTTAATATGGAAGTGTAACTCCCAAATGATTTAAAAAAATGGCAACATTACAAGATGACTTCTAAGGTCATGATGACTTCTACGATATGACAAAAAAAATCTGTTCTGCTTTTTTTTTTTCCTTACTAAGGAAACACACATCTAGGAGAAGCACTTAATTTTCAAAGTGATTAATTCTCAAGGACTACCGCAAAGAAGTAGGGCAACTGCAAGGAGATGCTAGAAGGACAGTATCTACCTTACACTGGAAAATGGAAAAGCATTCCTGGAGATGATCCAGCTCGCCTCAATCCCATTTGGACCCCAAATGACTTTTATTGAGAAAGATACTCATAGTGTTAAATATTTTGATTTTAAAAAATCTTTAAAAACCTTAATAAATATTCCCCCTTGATGCTGGAGCCAGAAAGTCAATGTTCCAGCTCTTCTATTTGCTAGTAGGTAATTCTGGAAAAGAGACTCTGTGCCTCAGTCTCTTCAAGCTACAAGAAAGAACTAAAGAGAATATAACAAACTCAAAGGATTGCTGAGAAGGTGAAACAAGATCACACTCAGCAAGGACAAGTGAGAAGTGGGGAAAGTTTACAATACACAATGTAAGAAGAGCATTCTAGGCTGGGAATGATGGTTCACACATGTAATTCCAGATGCTCTGGAGGTATGAGTATTATTGTCTAAGGCCAGCCTCAGGCAAAAACAAGAGACTCTATCTGAAAAAAATAACTAAAAAAGTTGGTGCTGTGGCTCATGCTTGTAATCCTAACTACTTAGGCCATTGTAATCCTAATTACTTAGGACACTGAGGTCTGAGAATCATATTTCTAAGCCAGCCTGGGCAGGAAGGTCCGTGAGACTCTTTTCTCTAATAAACCACCAGAAAACCAAGAAGTAGCCACTGTAGCTCAAGTGCTAGCCTTGAGTTGAAGAGCTGAGGGACAGCGCCCAAGCTCAGAGTTCAAGCCCCATGACCGACCAAAAAAATCATTGCCAAGATGTTTGAATGACATCTCTATGCTAGCTCTCAGTGGTGAGATCACAGGAGATTTTTAACTTTTTTTTCTCTATAAATGACTTATTTATGTAATAAGTGTAATTTTTCTTAATAAGGGCAGAAAAC
The DNA here is from genome assembly GCF_024711535.1 of Dipodomys merriami. NCBI lineage: Eukaryota > Metazoa > Chordata > Mammalia > Rodentia > Heteromyidae > Dipodomys > Dipodomys merriami. The sequence continues at coordinate 810,263 of NW_027206213.1, read as the reverse complement.
ACCTCTTATTACTCTATAATTTAAAACAAACTCATAAAGGCACACACTAATCACAGCTTAGTAGAGAATCAAATCTCAAGAGAAAATATCTAAAACTTAGAATTCACTAAGTTCTTGCAAAGATCCTAAGAAACAAGAAAAGATCACCAGAGTTACTTAACCTATGTCCTAGATTAGAGGGAACAAATCCAGCATCCTGCTGCTAGATCATCCTGCCACTTTAGATCCTCATCTACCTCTCTTTGACTGGACAGCTTTTGAACACTGGAACTGTGGTTCCCAGCCAGCCACAGCTATAATATGGAGGGAAAACAATGAAAGTCATAACAGTGAGCCACATGTCTCAGGTATGTGCCATACTCACCAGAAAACGAGGACGTGTTTGTAAAAGCATCACCTTGGGTTGACTGGAAGCCTGGAATCAAACTCTCAGCTGAGCCACCAAGCTTTTCAGGATGCTTGCCTAAAGAGACAAAACACCACTTTGTTCATTCCGGCCAAAGCCCAGGAGCATAATACACACATGTGGAGGTTCTGGGTACCTTCTGACTACTCTTCATACTGTGTTAAGGCAGCACCTTGGCTATTCAAAAGTCCTTGTCTAGATACTACAATAACTAAGATAATAAAGAAAATTATTAAGAATCAAAAAGTGATAAGAGAACTAGTTATACATAGAAGATGAAAATAATTCTGGATATTGGCTTGCACAACATTGCTAATGTACTTAACATTACTATCAAGGAGTTTGGAGCTGGTGGCTCACGCCTATAATCCTAGCTACTCAGGAGGCTGAGCGCTGAGGATCACTGTTCGAAGCCTGCCTGGGCAGGAAAGTCTATGAGACTCTTATCTCCAATGAAATCACAGAAAAACCAGAAGTGATACTGTGGCTCAAGTGGTGGAGTGCTAGCCTTGACCAAAAGGAGCTTAGGGACAGCCCCCAAACCCAGAGTTCAAGCCTTGGGATGGAAGGAAGAAAGAAAGAGAGAGAGAAAGAGAAAGAGACAGAGACAGAGAAAGAAAGGAGGAAGGGAGGGAGGGAGGGAGGGAAGAAGGAAAGGAGGAAAAAAGAAAAGAAAGAAAGAAAGAAAGAAAGAAAGAAAGAAAGAAAGAAAGAAAGAAAGAAAGAAAGAAAGAAAGGAGAGAAAGGAGAGAAAGAGAAAGAGGGAGACAAAAGGGGAACACCACTCCCCTCCAAGTATGATAGTGTTTGCTACCACTGTCCTGATTTATGCCTCTGAATCTTCTCTAAAAATGTCTTCCCTAATGTTCACACTCTCTGTGCTGCCTTCCAAGATAGGTCAGGACTTCCTGAAAATAAAAAGATTAGCACTAGGGTAAAAGTAAAAGTTTGTGTGGGTGAATATTTTGAAATCAAGAATTTGAAGGAGAAGCTCAAACTGTGGCAGAGGCACATTTTCACAAGCACATTCCTCTAGAGATAAGATTCATTCTAATTCCTGCTTATTTCTTAGCACTGGGAATTTACAACTACGAATCACAAAAAGACAAGACTTTTTTCACCTTCCCCTAGCTTGGCAAAATCTTTGTTGAGCAGTTCTTCAGCTGTGAGTTTGGAGAAATTGTCATCATCGAAGGGATTCCATGTAGAACCTTCTGACGGATTATAGACATTTTGCTGCGAGGTCCGAGGAGAGCCTGATGGGGTGGTGGTTGCAGACCTAGATAGGTTCCCACCCCCATGAAAGAAAAAGACATATAAAAGTTGAACAAAACAGAAAGGTTCAGATTGTTTTCTCTTCATTATGAGATGAAATTCTTTTCTGAGTTTAGCCATTATTTTGCATAGTGTTTTCCTAGGAGGTTTTTTTTCCACAGAAACTGAACAACTTCCATAGACATCCTTTCCACTCTGTGAAATGAGTATCTCCTTTCCTTCAGGCCTCACTACTTCCTTTTTCTTGACTAGTTTTTCAGTCTTGTCTGGGAGAGCTTTCAGTTTAGGATCTCAATAAAACTTGTCCTTAGACTTGTGTATCCTGTGGGAACCACAATAACATCTTCTACAACTGGCTCATGAAGGGGACTGGAACTTTTTATACTGCCTCCCACCTTCCATTAAGAGCCACCATCATTGGCTTGGATGTAGATCAGCAGTAGTGTACTTGACCAGCATGAATAAAGTCCTAGGTCTCATCCCCAGCATAGAAAAACACAAAAACAAAAGACCACTATCATAATTAAAGAGAAATAAAGATAGCTACCACTATTAAGTTTGTGTGTCTAGGTATCAACCAGTTTTCTTCTAGTTTCTCTTGATTTTAAAGATTTTTAACCAGACAGTGCATAATTCTAAAACAGCCGAGGGTCTAAAATTACATTCACTCAAAAAAAAAAAAAAAACACTCATCAAAATCAGACATGGTATCTATTGCTGGGTTCACAAAAGTTGGCTAAGACAGAGTCCTGGTATTAGAGAACTCACAGGCCAGACAGCCAGACATACAAATGATTGATAAAACAATGTGATACATGCCTGACAAGGTCAAGGCAAAATGCTCTATGAGAGGGATAGTCAAAAGAATCCATGAGGGCTGGGAAGTTGGCTCAGTGGTAGAGCACTTGCCTTGCATGCATGAGGCCCTGGGTTCGATTCCTCAGCACCACATAAGCAGAAAAAAAAGCCGGAAGTGGCGCTGTGGCGCAAGTGGCAGAGCGCTAGCCTTGAGCTGAAAAGCTGAGGGACAGTGCCCAGGCCAAGAGTTCAGGCCCCACGACCAGACCCCCCAAAAAAGAATCCATGAGCCAGGTGCTGGTGGCTCACACCTGTAATCCTAGCTACTCAGGAGGCTTAGATCTGAGGATCACTGTTCAAAGCCAGCCAGGGCAGGGAAAGCCGTGAAACTCTTCTATCCAATTAACCACCAGAAAACAGGAAGTGGTGCTGAGGTAGAGTGCTAGCCTTGAGCTGAAGAGCTGAGGGACAGTGCTCAGACCCAGAATTCAAGCCCCATGACCAACCAAAACAAAACAAAACAAAACAAAGAACCCATGAATATGAATATTGAAAGATAAATGTCAGTTTCCCAGGAAAGCTGCAGTTCCTCAAAAGAATGAGCCCTGGGCTCATCCCATGTATGTAAACAAGGCCTTGCTGAAGTAAGCAGAGAGCTCCTGCTAACAGCCTCTATATAGTAGAGGCCAATGAAAGCTTTTCAGAATGGACAGACTTGGTTGTTCAAGAGTTTAGAATACTCTGTGGAACATAAAAGGAATGAGAAAATGAAAACAATAGGCCAACTTGGAAATTAATCTTTTTTTCCTTTATATATTTTTTTGGCGGTACTCAGGGTCCACACTGGCTAGGCAGATATGCTACTGCTAGCTATGCCTTCAGGCCCTGGGAATAGAATCTTATGATCAGTACAGTATAAGCACTATAGACAAGCTAACAGTTCCTTACCAAACATATGCATGCACTGCTACTACATATACCTCCACACATCCACAAACTTTTCCAAAGAATAACCCAATAATCACCTAAGAAAAGCCCAAAAGGTACGAACAAAGAAGCAGCACTACATACTTGGATTTATTGAGACTGGCCTCAGCTGCAGCTGCCTGGAGCAGCTGGGTTGATTTGCTGGCAGGGACCCCAAAGACTGCACTATGGGTTACGTCACTGAGAATACGTCTGTGCCCAGCACGCTGGGTTTTGGGAGATGATGGAGGAGTGAGAGATCCAACTTTCTGTCCCTGGATAGTAGGAGGTGGGGTTGTCTGAACCTTTGGCTGTTGTCTTACCGGGGCTTGAATCTGTTAGGGAGAGAGATGAAATATGTTTCAGTTCAGAAAAAAAAAGGTACAGGAGAAGGAAAAGGGAAAACCAGCAACTAAGCATAACAAATAAAGAGAGCTAATTTAGGTTTATCAATAGCATCCAAAAAGAAAAAATAATATAGTCTCTGACAATCGGACTGGAAAGGGCACAGTGGATCAAACTGTCCTACGACAAGGGAAGGGATTAGTTCTAACCTTAGGTCCTTGATTAGGACCTAGGGTCCTGCTAGCTTTTCCTGCCAGCTTAATTTCACAGTGATAAAGGTTCTTGTTCTTCATCACTAACTAGAAACATTAAACAATAAAATAAAATCCACCAGGTGTGGGGGGGGGGGGGCAGGGGAGGCTCATATCTGTAATCCTAGCTACTCCAGAGGCTGAGATCAGAAAATCCTGGTTTAGAACCAGCCGAGGCAGAAAAGTCCGTGAGGAGGCTACAATGCTTGATAAGAAATGTACTCATTACCTTGCCCATGTAATTGTAACCCCTCTGTACAGTATTTTCACAATAAAATAAATAAATAAATATCAAAAAGCCAGAAATGGAGCTGTGGCCTTGAGCCGGGGTCCTGAATTTAAGCCCCAGGAAAAGCAGGAGGGGGCAGGGAATCCTTCTTTCTATATCACACTGTTCCTAGAGATATTAAGAGAATACTGTTTTAACTCTAGAATGGGAAGGCAATCTCATTCTAATTCAGAGGCCCACACACAGCTACTGCCACCTCCTTCCTGCCCATTCCCTAGCCTTGCTGCAATCTCCTCTTCCACTTTTGTGCTAAGCTCTGGATGATTCTTACAGTGGATTCCTGCACAGAAGCTGGCTGTGCAGCCGCTGCTGGCTGGGCCTGGGGCTGTGGTGCCACCACAGCAGTCTTCTGCTGCAGGGCTGCCTGCTGAGTCATGAGCTGCTGCTGATGCAGGGCTGTGGTCAGCTGTTGCTGTTGCTGCTGCTGCTGCTGCTGCTGCTGGTAGAAGTTCTGTATCAGCTGCTGCTGAGAGCCTCCCTGGGATGCAACAGGGAATTGAGTGATTGCTGGTTGCTGGGTTGCTGGATGTACTGCTTGGAACTGGGCAGAAGTAAGCAAGAAATGAGGAAACCAGTTAGAGCCTATCACTGAACCACATCCACAAAAGATGAATTAAGATCAGTGTTGAAGCCACCAAGGGAAAGCCTGCATAAATACTTACGATGGAAATCTCAGGGCATTAAAATAAACCCAGAAGCACAGTATATTGCCAAGTCTTATCTACTGCACTAGACTGGCCTTTTTTTTTTAATGTACTAGGGATGAAATCCAGGGTCTTTTACATACTAGGCAAGTGTACTCCACTTGAGCTACACTGTAACTTTTTATTTATTTTGTTTTTGAGACAAATTCACACTGACTTTACCAAGACTAGCCTTGAACTCATGGTCCACCCACCCCTGCTTACTAAGTAGCTGGGATAATAAGCATTTTGACTTTCCAGGCCTAGTCTAAGGGATGCTATGTGATTAAACATCACACATAACTCCATGATGCAAACAAGTGATTTCTCAATCACAGAAGGAATTGTTCTTATAAAAGGGTTTTGAAGGGCTGGGAATGTGGCTTAGTAGTAAAGTGCTTGCATGAAGTCCTGGGATCAATTCCTCAGAACTACATCAACAGAAAAGGCTGAAAGTGGCACTGTAGCTCAAGTGGTAGAGTGCTAGCCCTGAGCTCAGGGACAGTGCCCAGGCATTGAGTTCAAGCCCCAGGACTGGCAATAAATAAATAAATAAATAAATAAATAAATAAATAAATAAATAAATAAATAAATAAATAAGGGTTTTGAAGTAGGCAAGATTAAAATGCTCCTGTGTGGACAGGCTGAAGCAATGATGACATTGAAAGGATAACCTCAACATTAACCTAGCTGCTAAGATTCATTTCAAGGCTCTTGGAAATTATTTTGCAATAGCTCTATCTTTAGGAAACTATGACATCTTTATCATTCAAAATATTGTCAGAAACCAGTGGCTCACACCTTTAACCTTAGCTACTCAGGAAGCTGAAACCTGTAAGATTGTGGTTTGAAGCTAGCCAGCTCAAGCAGAAAAAGACTTCATCTTCAAATCACTAGCAAAATGCTAGACTGAAGGTATGGTTCAAGAGGCAGAGTGGTAGCTCTGAGTAAGAAAGCACAGTGAATATGTGATGCCCTGATTTCAAGCCAAGTATTGGTTAAAAAAAAGCAGAGGGAAAACTGGGAAAGAGCGAGGAAAGAGGTGACATTGTTCAAAATGAAATGTACTCTTTACTTGACTTATGTAACTGTAACCCTTCTATACATCACCTTTATAATAAAAACAGTATTTTTTTGGAGGGTGCTGGTCCTGGGGCTTGAACTTGGGGCCTGGGCACTGTCTCTGAGCTTCTTTTGCTTAAGGCTAGTGTTCTACCACTTTAGTCACAGCTTCATTTCCAAAAATTTCTTTTAAGAAAGAAAATAACTAAAACTGGAAAAAAAATCAAAGCATTCAGCACATTCTAAAACATTTTTACGTTTTTTTGTAACAGTACTCTCACGATGTGCCAAGGCTAACCTCAATCTTGTTGGCTCAAAATATCCTCCTGCCCCAGCCTTGCAGCCTTACTGGGAGTACAGATTGTAAAGGTACCTGGTTTTGTGGCACTTCTATGTGTGTCCTTAATGCTGGGGAGTTTGAGCTCAGCATACAAACAAAGGTCAAAATATGGATCTGCTGATAAACTAAAGTCAAAATCGTGTCTTGGAAAATCCCAAATATTATTCTTTCTTCCTTTCTTGAACTAATTGGGAGGATACTACTATTTGTCTACTGATACAAAATTAAAGGATTAGCAAAAGAATATGTTAAAATAACGCTGTCTATTTCTAACAGCAAGATGCTGAAAACGACCCAAGTTCTATCAACAGGAGAATGGATGAACTATATTATGTTCTGAAGGGTATCAAATGGACATGACCAAGCTGTAAACAGGAATGAGGGCTAGCTCTATAGAAGTTACAGGGGGAAGAATTTTTTTTTTTTGGGTCCGGTCGTGGGGCCTGAACTCTGGGCCTGGGCACTGACTCTCAGCTCTTCAGCTCAAGGCTAGCACTCTACCACTTGAGCCACAGCGCCACTTCCGGCTTTTTTCTTTTTGCTTATGTGGTGCTAAGGAATCAAACAGGGCCTCATGCATGCAAGGCAAACGCTCTACCAGTGAGCTACCTTCCCAGCCAATGAATTTTTTTGTTGTTGCTCTGGTCCTGGGGTTTGAATTCAGTGCCTGCCCACTGTCCCTGAGCTTAAGTTTTTTTCTTGCTCAAGGCTAGAACTTTACCATTTGAGCCTCAGCTTCACTTCTAGCTTTTTTGGTAGTTTATTGGAGATAAGAGTCACAAACATTCTTGTCTGAGCTGGCTTCAAATCAAGATCCTTAGATCTTAGCCTCCTGAATAGCTAAGATTACAAGTGTGAGCCCAGCAAAGGGGAAAATTTTTTTTATAAATTCTTTCAAACTATATAAATATTTTTACATATTCATAATACAAACCCTGCCAGACACTGGGAGCTCATGCCTGTAATCCTAGCTACTCAGGAGGCTCAAAGCCAGCCTGCTCAGGAAAGTCCACAAGTCTCTTATCTCCAATTAACCACCCGAAAAACCAAAAGTGGTGCTGTGGCTCAAAGTGGTAGAGTACTAGTCTTGAGCAAAAAGAGCTCAGAGACAGCACTTAGGTCCCAAGTTCAAGCCCCATGAAGGAAGGAAGGAAGTAAAGAAAGGAGAGAGAAAGAAAGAGAGAGAGAGAAAGAGTGGGAGGGAGGGAGGGAGAAGAAAAGAAGGGGCTGGGAAGGTAGCTCAGTGGTAGAGTGCTTGCCTTGCATGCATGAGGTCCTGGGTTCGATTCCTCAGCACCACATAAGCAAAAAGAAAAAAGCCAGAAGTGGCGCTGTGGCTCAAGTGGAAGAGCGCTAGCCTTGAGCTGAAGAGCTGAGGGACAGCACCCAGGCCCAGAGTTCAGGCCCCATGACCGGACGCAAAAAAAAAAAAGAAAGAAAAAAAAAAAATACAGCCCCTGGCTTTTGCCATCTCTAGACAATTAATGGACTAGGCAATGCTCAGCAACGGCTAGCAGGCTCATGAAGAAACCTAGAAACATTATATTAAGTAGATAATACCTAAACACACTGAGTGGTCTTAATATTATTTTTTCAAAAAAAAGACAATCAGACATCATAGGCCTTGTGATAATTGTGATAAAGAATGGAGAACTGCCAGATTGAATGTTGAGTAGGCCACAAGAAATCCCAGTTTACAGAGAAGATGGAGGAGCATGACAAATTATACCATTTCCAGAATGTAGAAAGTTCCACAGAATAACCAATACATTTTCTTAAAAAAAAAAAAGTTGCCAGGCATAAGTGGCTCATTCCTATAATCCTTGTATTCTACTTACTCAGGAATCTGAGATCTTTAGATCAGGGTTCAAAGCCAGCCCAGGCAATAAAGTCTGTGAGATACTTATTTTCAATTAAGCATCAAAAAGCTGGAAATAGTGCTGTGGTTCAAGTGGTAGAGTGCTAACCTTGGGCAAAAGAGCTCAGAGACAGTACCCACGCTCTGGAAGTTCATGCCCTAAACTGGCGCGCGTGCGCGCGCGCGCACACACACACACACACACACACACACATTAGATGGCAAAGGAAATAAAGGAGGGAGAAGGGATATAAAAACATAAAAATAATGGCAAATGAATGTGTTCATAATAAAAATATGTATAAAAGTATTTTTTTTAATGGAAAAAACATACTCTAACAAAATATAACACATAAACCTTGTTTGGATCCTGATTTCACCAGGTCAACTTAAATTAGAAAACATGAGAAATAAATACGCTTGGATATTTGATGGAAATAAAATTTCTTCCACCAGTCTGTCCTTAGAAATCAGCTCCTTTGCTAGATTCCTCAAGCAGGGTGAATTTTCTATGGCCTGAGAAGAACATTGAAAGGGGTGCAAGTGATCAATTCACTCCACAGGGCTTTAGTATTGACATCCAAGAAAAATAACAGTCAGTGACTGTAATCCAGCATTTTCCAAGGAAGAGACTTGTCCTAGGTGGTCCTTTTCACAGTCATGACTCCACTATACAAGCATGGGTCAAATCTAGATTACCTTACCTGCTGAGTCTGGGCCTGCTGCTGTGGCTGCTGTTGCTGCTGCTGCTGGTAAAAAGTGCCTGCTGCTTGCTGTGGTGGTGGCTGCTGTGGTTGTGGCTGTGACTGTGGCTGTTGTGGTGGTTGCTGCTGTTGCTGCTGTTGCTGCTGCTGCTGCTTGAGGAAGAGCTGCTGCTGGTGTTGGGGCGTGGCCTGGGCCTGAGACGGCAGACCCTGGGCCTGGGTGGAAGGCATCTGCTGGGCAGTGGGAGGAGCCTGTGGCTGCTTGTGCTGAGACTGTGGCAGAGGCTGACTTGGTGGGGGTTGGGCTTTTGGTTGGGGAACACTGGCCAAAAGGCCAGGCTGAGTGCTGGCTCCTGCAATGAGAATAAACTCCAAGTAAGGACTTGAAACTCTTGCAGAAAGAACAGCTTTCTGATTTGATAACCAGGCAGATTATCCCAATATCCAGGTGCTCCTGCTTCCCTGTTTTACCTGGTAAATCATTCCATCTTCTGGATAAATTATGTGCTTCAAATTTTTCAAAACAGACTGAACAGTAAGTTTAACCCCCCCCCCCACACACACACAGTAAAGGTGTGTATAGAGGGGTTACAGTTACATTAAGTTAGGTAAATGAGTGAATTTCTTTTTGAACAGCGTCACCCCTTCCCTTGTTCTCTCCCAGTTTTTCCCTGCTATCCCTACCCACAAGTTGTATAGTTTATTTTCAACACAGTGTTAGTATCTCTGCCTACCCTTTCTGTGGCCCCCCCTTACCCTCCTCAAAACAGATAAACTTACAAACAAGGCAAAAGAGAAAGAAATCAAAAACTGCAACAAAGAAATAAAAACATAAAACCTCTTATTTCCATTTCTTGGAGTTCATTTTGATAAATAGTATTTTATAGGATCATATGCACATAGCTATTGAGCCTTTGTGATCCTCTCCTAGGAATGTCCTCATTTGGTCTCATGGTGTAAATGTTTAGAGACCTGTATAGTTTATCATGTCCCACTGTATTTTTTTGTTTTTTACCATCCAGTGTGTTGCCTCCTTTACAAAATCTTCTCTTTCTATCATCCTGTTTGGTCAGCATATCTACAGTCAGCTGATCTTTGATGCTACTTTGTACATAAACACATCTTTATACCAGTTGACATACAACACAGCAACTTTTGGGTTGTTGTTTTTTTTTTTTTTTGGCAGTTTAGGGGTTGTATTCAGGACCTTGTACTTGCCATGCATGGATCTACCATTTGAGTCACACCACTAGTCCTTTATGTTGTAGTTATTTTGGGGATAGGGTCCCAAAATCTTTGTGTGGGCTGGCCTGGACTGTGATTCTCCTATTTATGCTTCCCACATAGCTTGAATGATAGTTGTACACCAGCATTCTCACTTACTAGTTGAGATGGAGAGTCTCACTAACTTTATATCCCCCAAGCTAGCCTTAAAATTTGATCTTCCCAATATCCGTTTCCCAAGTAACTGGAATTACAGCCATGAACCACCACACCTACATTGACATTTTATGTGTAATTTATACAACTCCCACCTGGATGTCCAGCTATGAGTAGATGGTAACTAAATCTACCCAAAGCAGATTTCTAGTAGAAGTGATGATTATATTCAATTATTTGATATTCTCTATCAATACACTTTATTTATTTATTTATTTATTTATTTTACTTTTTATTTTTATTTTTTGTGAACATACTGTACAGAGGGATGAACCTACAGACCTATAGCCAACTAATCTTCGATAAGGGAGCTAAAGTAATAGAATGGAAGAAAGACAGCCTCTTCAGTAAATGGTGCTGGCAAAATTGGTTAATCACTTGTAGAAAACTAAAACTAGATCCTTATATATCACCCTGCACCAGAATCAACTCCAAATGGATCAAAGACCTCGGAGTCAAAGCAGACATTACAGGATGGAATAGGAGAAACCCTAGGCCTCCTTGGCACAGGCCAAAATTTTCTTAATAGATACCCGGAAACACAACAAATCAAAGAAAGGTTAGACAAATGGGATTGCATGAAGATGCAGAGCTTCTGCATGGCAAAGGACATAGCTAGCAAGATCAATAGAAAGCCCACAGATTGAGAGAAGATCTTCACTAGCCATACAACGGACAAGGGTCTCATATCTAAAATATACTTGGAGCTCAAAAAATTAAATCCCCCAACAACAAATCCTCAAAGAAACAACTGCCCAATAAATAAGTGGGCTAAAGACTTGAAGAGAAACTTCTCTGAAGAAGAAAGAAGGATGGCCAATAGACACATGAAGAAATGCTCAACCTCCCTAGCCATAAAAGAAATGCAAATCAAAACAACATTGAGATACCATCTCACCCCAGTTAGAATGGCTATAATCAAGAACTCTATCAATACACTTTATAAAGCAGAGTTCATTTATTTCATGAGAAACAGAATGGCAGAACAGAAATGTGAGATACTTCAAGAGATAAAAGATTAAGAATATTCTTGTCTAATTATTCCTATCTGCAGATTATATGATCCTGTACTTAAAGACCCTAAAGACTTCCCCAAATCTCTCAAATCTGACAAACATTTTTAATAAATAGTAGGATGTAAAACCAACATTAAAAAATCAAGACCTTCTCTATATACCAATAATGAACAGGCTGAAAAAGAAATTATGAAAACAAACACTATTTTTAATACCTCAAAATACTTACATACCTAGGAATAAAGTTAATTAAGGAAGTGAAAAACTGCTATAATGAAAACTATAAAACATGTATGGTTGTATGCACTTGCCATCTCAGTATGAAAGGAAGCACAAATAAGGAATCGTGGTCCAATAGTCTGGGTAAAAAGCAATACACTAACTTCCTAAATAACTGACACTTGAGTGGCTCCATTGGTAGAAAGCCTGCATAGGCCTGAGTCCAAACCCCAGTATTGTCAAAGGAGAGAAAGACAGACAGACAAAACAGACAGATAGACAGACAGACAGACAGACAAAGAAATAGAGAAAGAACTTCAAAACACTAAAGAAACAAACAGAAGAAACTTAGAATATAAAGATTCCACAAGGCCATGAGTTGGCAAAATACTGTGAAAATGGCTATACTATCAAAAGCAGCCTACAGGTCCCCATCAAAAATCCAACTCTATTTCTTTTTTTTTTTTTTGGGTCCGTTGTGGGGCCTGAACTCTGGGCCTGGGCGCTGTCCCTCAGCTCTTCAGCTCAAGGCTAGCGCTCTTCCACTTGAGCCACAGCGCCACTTCCGGCTTTTTTCTTTTTGCTTATGTGGTGCTGAGGAATCAAACCCAGGGCCTCATGCATGCAAGGCAAGCACTCTACCACTGAGCCACCTTCCCAGACCCCAACTCTATTTCATAGAACTAGAAAAATCAAGGCGCAGGGCACTGAACACACATGTAATTTCAACTACTCAAGAGGGTAGAGATCTGAGGATCAGGGTTAAAGTCCGTTTGGGTAGACAAATCCAAGAGACTCTTATCCAACTGACCAGCAAAAAAGCCAGAAGTAGAAGTGTAACCTCAAATGGTAGAGCACTAACCTTGAGAGAAAAAGCTAGGGGAGAGCATCCTGTCCCTGAGTTCAAGCCCCAGTTATCAGCATATAAAAATAGAAAAAAAAACCCTAAAATTCACATGGAAGGACAGAAGACCGTAACTAGATAAAGTAATCCTGAGTAAAAAGTGCACTGCTAATGCACCGCTTTAAGTTATATTACAGAGTCACCAATACAAACACAATGTGATAGAGTTACAAAAACACGTAAGTAGGAAATGCAATAGAAGACCCAGAAATATATGTAGGTATAGCTATCCGATTTTCAACAAACATGCCTAAAGCATATATTGGAGGAAAAACAAACAGTACTTTTAATAAATAGTGTTGAGAAAACTGGATATTCACATGTAGAACACTGGTGCCAGATTTCTATCTCTCACTCGATATAAAAAAAATCTTTGAAACTACTATGGAAAAATATGAGGAAAACACTTGAAGATATAGGCACAGGCAACTTTTAAAACAGGATTCTAATTTCCCAGTAAGTATGAGACTCTTACCTCCAACTAAGCCAGAAGTGGAGTTGTAGCTCAAGTAGTAGCAGTAGAGTGCTAGTCTTGAGCACACAAAACAAAACAAAACAATAACAACAAAAAAGATCAAAAACAAAGCCCAGCCCCAAATTCAAGCCCTAGGATTGGCACAAAAGAACAACAGCAAAAAAAGGAAATTTATTTTTAAAAATTGCAAGAAAAATTTAAAGGAAGGGGCTCAGAAACAATAATAGAGGGGGTAAATATGATTAAAGTTTATTATATGCATATATGAAAGTTATCACAATGAAACCTCTGGAATTGTATGATTCATATATGCTTTAAAAAACAAAAGAAGCGGCTGTATATGACAAACCTACAGCCAGCATTATACTCAATGGTGAAAAACTAAAGCCATTTCCTCTTAACTCAGGAACAAGACAAGGATGCCCACTCTCTCCACTTCTCTTCAATCTAGTATTAGAATGCCTAGCTACAGCAATAAGACAAGATGCAGACATAAAGGGGATCCAAATAGGGAAAGAAGAAATAAAACTCTCCCTCTTTGCAGATGACATGATCTTATATTTAAAGAATCCCACAGACTCCACTCCCAAATTACTCAAGCTGATTCAAAACTTTGGCAAAGTAGCAGGTTATAAAATTAACCCCCAAAAATCAATGGCTTTTCTGTATGCCAACAATGAGAAAAGTGTGGCTGAAATTAGGAAAGCAACTCCATTTGTAATAGCCCCACAAAAAATAAAATACCTAGGAATTAACTTAACCAAAGAAGTGAAGGACCTCTATGATGAAAACTTTAAAATCTTGAAAAAGGAAATCAACACAGAACTTAAAAAATGGCAAAACCTCCCATGCTCCTGGATTAGAAAGATTAACATCGTGAAAATGGCAATACTTCCCAAGGCTATCTACAAATTCAACGCAATACCTATCAAAATGCCAACCTCATTCTTCAAGGAAATAGAAGAGGCAATCCAAAAATTCATATGGAACAATAAAAGACCCCGAATAGCAAAAACACTCCTCAATGGAAAGAACACTGCTGGAGGAATATCAATACCAAATTTCAAACTCTACTATAAAGCCATAGTAATCAAAACAGCTTGGTATTGGCATAAGAACAGACCTCAGGACCAATGGAATAGAATTGAAAACCCAGAAATGAACCTACAGACCTATAGCCATCTAATAATCTTCGATAAGGGAGCTAAAACAATAGAATGGAAGAAAGCCTCTTCAGTAAATGGTGCTGGCAAAATTGGTTAACTACATGTAGAAAACTAAAGCTAGATCCTTATATATCACCCTACACCAGAATCAACTCCAAATGGATCAAAGACCTTGAACTCAAAGCAGACACTCTGAAAACATCACAGGATGGAATAGGAGAGACCCTAGGTCTCCTTGGCTCAGGCCGAAATTTTCTGAATAGAGACCCGGAAACACAACAAATCAAAGAAAGGTTGGACAAATGGGATTGCATAAAGTTGCAGAGCTTCTGCAGGGCAAATGACATAGCTAGCAAGATCAATAGAAAGCCCATGGATTGGGAGAAGATCTTTACTAGCCATACAACGGACAAGGGTCTCATATCTAAAATATACTTGGAACTCAAAAAATTAAACCCCCCCCAACAACAAATCCTCAAAGAAACACTGCCCAATACATAAGTGGGCTAAAGACTTAAAGAGAAACTTCTCTGAAGAAGAAAGAAGGATGGCCAATAGACACATGAAGAAATGTTCAACATCCCTAGCCATAAAAAAAATGCAAATCAAAACAACATTGAGATATCACCTCACTCCAGTTAGAATGGCAAAAATCAAGAACTCTAACAACAACAGATGCTGGAGGGGATGTGGACAGAAAGGAACCTTACTTCATTGTTGGTGGGAATGTAAACTTGTTCAACCACTTTGGAAAGCAGTATGGAGGTTCCTCAAAAGACTTCACATACAACTCCCCTATGACCCAGCAATCCCACTTTTGGGCATTTACCCAAATGTTTACAAACAAGACCACACTAAAGCTACCAGCACAACTATGTTTATTGCAGCATTATTTACCATAGCTAAGATATGGAACCAACCCAGATGCCCCTCAGTAGATGAATAGATCAAGAAAACGTGGTATATATGCACAATGGAATTCTATGCCTCCATCAGAAAGAATGACATTGCCCCATTTGCTAGGAAATGGAAAAACTTGGAAAAAATTATATTAAGTGAAGTAAGCCAGGCCCAAAGAAACATAGGTCCCATGGTTTCCCTTATTTGCAATATCTAGTAGATGTATGAGTCAAGCGGAAAAGATCAGATAATGTGATGTCAGGAAAATGAACCCTTAGATATGTATTTTAATGTTTTTTTCTTTCATGCATGTGTTTCTAACGCATTTATAAGATTATCTCTTTGTTGCTTTGTATGTCCCTCCCCCACAGTATAACCCCTGCTTTCACTATATTTGATGTCAGTATAACTTGTGGAGGAGATGGGGAAAAACCAGTTGTTTAAGGATACAGGTGGACCTGTTGCAACAATGAGAAGTACAAGTTGTCATGTCCAAAACGAGCTTTACAACTTTTGTGCGGGGGTGGGGGGGTGGGGGGGTGGGGGGGGGGAGAAGGATTGGGATTGGGGGGGAGGGGGGAGGCTGGGAAGGGATGTGAAGGGTAAACAAAGGAGGAGGCTGCAATGCTTGGTAAGAAATGTACGCATTATCCTGCCCATGTAATTGTAACCCCTCTGTACAGTATGTTCACAAATAAAATTAAATTAAAAATAAAAAAATAAAAAAGAAGCTATATATATATATATATATATATATATATATATATATATATATATATACACACATATACATAATTTATTTATTTTCTGCCAGTGGTGGGGCCTGAACTCTGGGCCTGGGCACTGTCCCTCATCTCTCAGTTCAAGGCTAGCACTCTACCACTTGAGCCACAGTGCCACTTCTGGCTTTTTCTGCTTATGTGGTGCGGAGGAATCAAACCCAGGGCCTCAGGCATGCAAGGCAAGCACTCTACTACTGGGCTACCTTCCCATCCCAGAAGCAATATTGTTTAAAAGCAAGAAGGAAGGTATGAAATAAAGAAGTAGGAATGGGTTGAATGAACTAGAACACAAAATAAGGGGCAACACAAAAGAAAGAAAGAAAGAAAGAAAGAAAGAAAGAAAGAAAGAAAGAAAGAAAGAAAGAAAGAAAGAAAGAAAGAAAGAAAGAAAGAAAGAAAGAGAGAGAGAGAGAGAAAGAAAGAAAGAGAAAGAAAGAAAGAAAGAAAGAAAGGAGAGAGGAAGAAAGAAAGAGAGAGAGAGAGAAAGAAAGAGAGAGAGAGAAAGGAAGGAAGGAAGGAAGGAAGAAAGGAAGGAAGGAAGGAAGGAAGGAAGGAAGGAAGGAAGGAAGGAAAGAAGGAAGGAAGGAAGGAAGGAAGGAATGTTTTCACTGTATTTGATGTCGGTACCCTGCATCTTGTATATATACTTCTCTAATTTGGGGAGGGGAAGGGAAAAAACAAAATGCTTAAATAGGGATATAGGTTGATCCATTGTAACAATGAGATGCACGAGACACTATGTTGAAAAATGAACTTTACAATTTAGGCTGGGTGGGGGGGGGAGTGTAGTTGTGGAGGTGAGAGGGAAGGGATGGTGGGGGAAAAACAAAGGAGGAGGTAACAATCTTGATAGGAAATGTACTCATTACCTTGCTCCTGTAACTGTAACCCCTTTGTACAGTATTTTTACAATTTAAAAAAAGTATTTAAAAAAAGAAAGAATGAATGAAAAAGAAAGAACAGGCTCAGTGGATTCAGAGATCCACCTGAGTATAGAATGAGAGATCTCCCTTTTATAACCATTGCTATACTATTTGAACAGCTGTACCCCATTATTCCTATGTGCCTTTGGATTCCCTTCCTAAGACAAAAGTAGGCTTTCCAACAGTTCTATAACAAAGACCTGAAGCCCAATCTAATTTACTAACCTGCAGCCTGAGGTAGGGGCTGAACTGTGGCCCTCTTCCGAGGTGTCAGGGCTGGCTGGATGGGAAGGATTCCTGGGTTTGGCTGAGTCTGCCCAGCTTTCGGCCTCTGGCGGGGTGCAATTGAAGTCTCTGTGGTGGGAATGGGGTCTGTCAGTCTAGAAAAGGAAAGAAAAAGAGAGAGAGAGAGAGAAAATATTCCTATTACACAGTGTAATACAGGAGAGGAGTGAGCAGAGTATGTGATAATTTCTTCTCAACACTCCTCCCAATCTTTCAGATACCTGCTTGATCAACACTTCCCCAAAAGATGTATGGCATTACAACATGTCTTGGAAAAATAAAATAAAATGCTTGGTAGGCAAATAAAAATTTAGCACCCTTTCCAACTTACTCTGTGTGAATGGGCATGGTGAATCTCAATGAGAACGTTCTATAGAATACAATGCTTCTCATGCTTATTCTACCCACCTTTTTACTAACTACATTCTAGTATTTCCCAGATATAGTTTAGGTAATAATACAAAAAAAAAAAAAAACAGCTGGGTGGTAATGGCTGTAGGCACAATGAGCTGGTGGCTCACTGGCCTGTAGCTACTCAAGAGACTGAGAAATGAGGATGGCAGTTCAAAGCCATTCAGAGAGGAAAGTCCAAGAGACTCTTATCTCTAATTAACTCCCAAAAAATCTGGAAGTGAAGCTATGACTGAAGTGATAAAGCACTACCCTTGAGAGCACAAAAGCTGAGGAACAGTGCCCAGGCTCTGAGTTTAAGCCCCAGGTGTGACACAAAAGAAAATAATACAAAGGGCTTGAGACAGGTAGTTTTCAGATATAACTTAGGGCTAATTGTCAAAATGGCTTCTCTATAATGAAAAGCATGCAATGAACAAATCCAATATAAAAACTAAGGGATAGTAAATAATCTAAGATAAAAGAATTTAAATTGGGTATGTGTCAAGAGTATCGTTTTCTTAAAAACAGCAACTCTTGCTAGGCACCAGCACCTCATGTCTGTAATCCTAGCTACTCAGGAGGCTGAGATGTGAGGATTGTAGTTTGAAGCTAGCCTAGGCAAGAAAGTTCATGAGACTCTTCAATAAAGCATCAGAAAAGCTGGAAGTGGAGCTGTGGCTCAAGTGGTAGAGCACTGTCCTTGCGCAAAAGCTCAGGGAAGTACCCAGGCCCTGAGTTCAAGCCTCAGGGCTTTTACAATTTCTTTTCGCCATAGTAATACCCTAGGTTCAGGGTTGCCCAGAGTAAAAATCACATAGAATTGCCTCTTCTGCAGTCAGGTGTGGTCATGTGTTTACATGGAATGAATAAAGCCTTACACAGGATGAAAATACACTGCTATGTGGCAGTTTCTAGAAGCCATAGGATATAACTGGTTCATGTTCTTTGCCTCTCTATTTCCTTTGGTTATTCCTTAATCTTGCTGCTTTGAATATGGCTGTTGTCACAATGATCTAGGAGAACAGTGGATATATACAGAGATGGGAGAGTGATGTGCTTAAAGAAATCTGGGTTACAGAGATTTTGTGGAACAGAACTGCTATACTGGTTCTGGCCTACTTACCTTCAAACTTTGTTTACTTGTGAGAAAAAAATAAATATCTATCTTCTATAAGTTATGATAATTTAGGACTTCCTATACCAGCCAACTCCAATGCAAACTAAGAGAGAACTACTATGGTGTACTTGCTAAAGCCCAGGTGCTGATTTCCATTTATATTAGTCCAGGCTTAGATCAGAGCCAAGTGTTCTTTGAAATGCACTTTTGGAGTATAATTGAGGTTAAGGCCAAAATAAACAAGATTCATGAGCATTTCTAAAACATGTCTGGCACGAGCTTCAGGAATGCCCCTTCTAGACTCAGAAATTTATCAGTGGGCTGGTCATTACCAGGGGCTGGTAATCTTTTTTCTGCCAAGACCATTTGGGTATTTATAACATCATTTCTGAGTCATATAAAATTATCAATACAGAGCTATGGGCAGCCAAGGAAAACCATACATGTCTGTCCTGTGGTATACTAAATGGTCCAAAGTTCCTCACCCCTGTTATACGGTACTTTTATAAAGAGCAAAGAACTGCTAATATAAAAATGATCACATTTGGAATGCTATAATCTGGAGAAGGAAAGTGGGAGGAGGAAATGGAACAGATGCTGGAGAATAGGAGAAAAGTATATGAAAGTAAAAGCCCAAGATAGAGATAGGGAAACAGACTTCTGTGGAAATTTAAATGTGAGCATTGGTCTTTATAAATTCACATTGGTCTTCTCTTGAGAGTAACATCTTTTGACGTGGGATTTGGAATGACAGGAACTGTATTTGAGCTTTAGCTCCCCACTATCTGTATGATAATAGACATGTCATTTAACATCTTTCAGCCTTGAGTCTCTTATATGCATATTCACTGATAATTATGAATTAAACTGCAGTGTCCAAAATATTTATGTTTGTAAGGACCTCTTCCAATATGTGTGCTTTGTGGGAAAATACGTCCTTGCTCAGTCTTTGTACATATCACATTTGGGCCTTCTAAAAGATGACTATAAATCCAAAGGAATGAACTAATTAAATCAGCTTCCAAGAAGTGAGCATGGTAGAATTACTATAAGAAACTAAGAGACCAGAAAGTAACAATTTTTGCTTGTTAAGTTTACTAAGTTTATTACAAACTGAAGTACCATTATTTTAGACTCATATCAGGAATAACTCGAGACAGTAAGCATTCTATAAATACTGGAGATTTTTTTAAATATAAGTTACTTTACTATTCTATTCTAATTCACATTCCCATCTAGGGTCCTTTGTTGAGAAAGTTTGCTGCTAACATTTCCTATGAGAGGATGGTGGAAAAAGGAAGGCACAAACATCTTCTGGGTCACCCTAGGATTTTGCCATTTGATGAAAATACTTGGCAGAATTTCAGCTACTGGGGGATGAACAAATCCCAGACGCTATGCTCCAGAAATCCATGCTGAGTTTTCTGAGGCCCTGCTTTTCACAGGTCTCTTCCAGCTCTAATGTTCTAGTTTCAGGGATTCCAGAATGGATGGGGCTCTGCCAGATGACTCTGATATGAGGACCGCCCAACACCTTTGGTTAACCTTCCTGAAGTTTTGTTGTAATCTGTGTCACTTCACCCCATCCCTCTCAACTGCCTAACAGTTCTCCCAGCCTTTCACGGCCTCCTCCTTATTCTCTCTCTTTGAGGCAGAGAGATATAGAACATCTTTGCTTATTCAGTCTTTTCTTGGTGGTACAAGATGTCATTCACTAAGAACTATGGAGTCTTTTTGCTTTCACTTGTTTGATTTCTAATGGGTTCCTAAGAGTAAAAAGGAAAGAAAGCTGATGGAGTGGCATGGGGAACATGCCTAACCACAAGCCAGGACACATGTTAGGACACACTGGTAGCAACATGTAAAGTGTGCCATTGCTTCATGTGCCTATTCCCATGCAAGGGAAACAGCTGCAGGTTTCTTGATTCTCATTCAAATATACACCCAGAATTTTATTATATTTATATTATCATTCCCAAGAGTACTTCTGTGTAGGGGACACAGCTTGCCTTTCTGATCTATGCAGCCCCTGGTCTTGATAACCTAGGAATCAAGAGACACAGGCATCTTCCCTCTGCAGGCACCCCAAACAAAATGCATGCTCACAAGGGCATTTCTTACCTGGCCTTTGGCTGGGTCTTTTTTGCAGCTGCCTCACTGGCTTTCACAGGTTCAGGAAGTTTTGCAGGAATGGGAGAATTCTAAATGAAGGGCGGGGGAGGGGAGGGGAAAAAAGACACCATAGATTTCTTCATACAAGAATGACTGGGCTGATGAAAGTACATTACATCTGAGTGTCTTTAATACAACTTCCAGGCACTGATCCTCCTGTTAAAAGGAAGATAAGTTAACCAAATGCATGATCAGAGTCAAGGAACCCAAGTGTCCAAGAAAAGGAGAGAGTGATCCAGTGACCACTCTCTGTGGTCACTGCCCCAGGCTGAGCTCACTGAGCTTTGCCCTTGGTTCCCTTCCCTTCTCTTCCTACTGCAAAGCTTAGAAGTGATGTCATAAAAGGAATGGGAAAGGGATTTTATGTATGTGTATATATTATATATATATACACATATACATACGCACACATATATTCAAGCTCTTAGCTACATATTAGAGAGGTTAGAGCTGATTCTGGTGCAAACCAGGAGGCTCTTTATCTTCTAGTGAGAACACTTCTGAGAACACTGACTACCAGTGCATTCTGTTATTGAGTCAGCACCTCTTCCCAATACAAGAGGTACTACTCAACCCACAAACCAAGTGGAGTCCTTCTAGCTTGGATTCTGCACCATCCATTATTACTTCTTTCTTCTATTCTTCATGCCAGTACTGGAACTTAAACTTAAGGCCTGTGTGTGCTGTCCCTTTGCTTTTTGCTCATGGCTGGCATTTTACCAGCTGAGCAAAAGCCCCACTTGTGTGTGTGTGTGTGTGTGTGTGTGTGTGTGTGTGTGTGTGTGTGTGTGTGTGTGTGTGTGTGTGTGTGTGTGTGTGTGTGTGTGTGTGTGTGTGTGTGTGTGTGTGTGTGTGTGTGTGTGTGTGTGTGTGTGTGTGTGTGACAGATAGACAGACAGACAGACAGACAGACAGACAGACAGACAGACAGACAGACAGAGAGGGGGAGGAGGGGGAAGAAAGGAAAGAGAGGGAGGGGAGAGGAAGAGGGAGAGAGAAGGGAAGGTTGGGAAGGGGAGGAGAAGGAAGGAGGGGGAGAAGGATAGGGTGTGTGTTTTCCTGGCTAACTGGAGGTTAAGAGTCTCATGGACTTTCTTGACCAGGCTGGCAACAAACCAAAACCCTCAAATCTCAGCCTCCTGAGTAGCTAGGATTATGGGCACAAATCTCTGGCACCTGGCAATACTGTTTCTTGAGGGAGCACTAGCTAGCTGCTTGGAACCACCATTCCTGTAAGTAAGAGATCACCATTCCTGACTACCAAATGACATGATTCTTGTGAAGTTTATCTTTTATTACTAGTTATCAGTCTGAATGCTTCTGGTTCCTTATGAATGGGAAAGTGACCCATAGAAGAAAACATGATCATAGTTACTACACAGCCTACTTCATATCAAACTAGGAAAGTTGACAAACAAAATACTGGCTATAACACTGGCTTTTTAGGAGGTTCTCTTATTTTCTCATGCCATCAGGAAGGAAGAATTTCTGCTAGAAAACTTCCAGACTCCCCATCATCAAGCATTCCTCTCCCAACAGAGAAAGCAAAGTTCTGACTAATAATGTAGAACATTTTATCTCATTTTGTTCACTCTTTCCTTCTTTCCTTTCAGGAAGAACCTATCCACAGGAATTAAGCATCTCACTCATATGAATTGAATGTTAAAGGGTGTGACTGATCAAGCTATATGTTCTGACTCAATCTTATTAGTAACAAAACCATCTGTATGTCTCATATATTCAATATGCCAGCACTCTTGAGCCTAAAAATGGCATTCAAAGTCCACTGTTGGAAAAAAACTAACAAGAATATTTTAGATTAGCATCTATTAGACTGTCTAGTAATAAAATATTCAAGAGAACTGGGGTCATAATGTGTTATGAAAAATTATTAATAATATTATAAAAGGGTGTTTGCAAAGCATTTTACTCAGAAAACTCTTGAGTGTGGAGTTTAGGACCCTGAAGTATAGAAAACACTTCAGGGTCTACTTAGTGTGAGGAAGGCAGAAAAAAATTAGTGTGCGTCATAGATGGCCAATGATGGAGGCAGAATTAAGAAAACTCTGCTGCAAGGAAGAAGGGCAGACAGAAGAGGCTGAGCTGCAGCAGGCCTAGCTCATGTCCAGAGTCCATACCTAAGCACTCTAAAAGTTTGACAAGGAACTTGGCTCTTGGTGAGCTGTGCAAGTTGACAAGGCATGAAGTTGGTCAGTCTCCAATCAAAGCTCTCAATCCCTAGAGATTTTTAAAAATTGTTGTTCAGTGTAATTGTCTAGATTTTATAATTAAATTCCAAGGGAAAATTGGATTTCCTTTATAGTTATCTTTGCCTGAAGCCCCATAGCAGATAAAGTAAGAGATACCTATATTCATTTAAAGCAGCTGATCAATACCTCATGAACTCAAAATGACAGTCTGATCATGTTTACTTTCCTTTAAGAGTCACCATTCACGTACCTGTACATTCTGAATTGGGCATTCTTTCTTGAGTAGTTTAAATGAGAAGTAGGAGACCTGGTAAATATCCGGCCTTTTGTCAGGGTCTGGTTCCAACATATACCCTAAGACAAACATATGTGAACTTACTTCATAATATCCTAACAATAAGTACATTAGCTATTGAAGGGCATATACACTGCCATGTACAGCCTAGGTTCAAACTCTCAATACAGAAATAACTACCTTCATATTATGAGTCTTAAGACAGTTATGTAGCTTTCTTGATTTATGCTTTCATTGAACAAATGATTCCTCTTGGTAAGTGTAACCAAAACCCAAACTTCATGAATTTATTTTTGTAGAAAAATATAAATTAACATATAAAGAAGCACTTTAATTGTGGTCTACAGACTACTTGTTTAAATTCCAAGTACTTTAAACTGGCCTCTCTGAAGCTGGAAAACCCTCAGAAAAAGTCTCTGAGAAGATACACATGTAAATACACAGTGATGTGAATTTGCTTACTGCTTACATAATAACTGAATGCTTGAGACAGTAAGCTCAGAAACAGCAGTGAGGCTGCAGCCTTGGAAGGACAAAAGCAGAGGATGTGGGCGGAAATGCAGAGAAAAAGGCAGGTTAGGTGGGAGAACGGTGTGAGCAAAGATGAACTTGGAAAGGGCAATAATGAATGTTCTGCTGCATGGAAACCGGAGTCCAAAGTGCCAAGTAGAGATATGACTGGCTATGTGGGATGGAACCAGAATATGAAGGATCCTAAACACCATTCTAAGCATTTGGGCCCTATTGTGGGACCACTGGAAAGTCATTCAAGTTTATTTAACAGGGCTGTTTTCTAAGAATGATCTGGCAGCCTGGGTGTGTTGGAGAGAATGAGCTGACAGACTCTGTACATACTTGGGTGTCATTGATAGGAATCAAGAAAATCAATTCTATAGTAAAAACTTATGAAAAAAAAAAAGAAGAGGGACAGACTGAGGAGGATGAGAAAGAGGAGAGAGATTATTAATCAGGTTAGGAAACTTTGCTAGCCAGATTCCCCTCCCCCCCAATTTTTTTTTTTTTTTTAAATTTCATCCATCCAGACTACAACGGTCACATCACTGAGATAAGCTAAAAAACAGAGAAGGGAATCTTATATTGAAGGTAGAGGGATAAATAAGAACAAAACAAATTTTAGGCCTATAGATTCAAGGTACAATCTTCAAATAGTGTAAAACTAAATAAGAGTTTAGGAAAGATGTCAGTGATACACAGTCACAATGAGCCGTTTTGTCCCAAAATAAGTTTACATAATTACAAATTTACAAAATTATTAAACATCAATTTTTGGGGGGGTCCGGTCGTGGGGGCCTGAACTCTGGGCCTGGGCGCTGTCCCTCAGCTCTTCAGCTCAAGGCTAGCGCTCTATCATTTGAGCCACAGCACCACTTCCAGCTTTTTTCTTTTTGCTTATGTGGTGCTGAGGAACCGAACACAGGGCCTTAGGCATGCAAGGCAAGCACTCTACCACTGAGCCACCTTCCCAGCCCCAAACTTCAAATTTTTAAAATCTCATTTATACATCTGTGATTCTTCTAAAACAATCCTAATGATGTCACATTCCATTCCTTTGAATACCTTCTCTGCCTCCTCATTAATAAATGGACAAAGGTGGTTGATCAAATTGGCACAATGGAAGAAGCGATCACTTAAGAGCTGCAACTGTGTTAACTTCAGTAGGCTACCATACTTTCTTAATTTGATTTCCTCCTGTGCCTAATAGGAATAACTACACATACAATACACATTTTAATAATTAGATGAGGGCACAAGAAAGCTCTCAACATAACAGATGTTCAGTATACCTCACATCTGATGCTGTTTTTTTTCCCCAGTGCACCCAGTTCCTGAGCCAGGTTGCTCAGGATTTATGATTCATAATGGTTAAAACTTAGATGCTGATTGGCCAACGTTTTTGAAAGATGATTTAAAATTTTTGGATTTTTAGCATTTTAGTATGGAGTCTTGTACAAAGATGACTTATTTTACCATCTGGCTAATGGATGTTAGTACATATGCTTGCTATGATAGCACAAAAATGTGGGAAATCTTACAACTATTATAAATAAAGTATTTGGTTTGGATGCTTGTTATAAAAACCCAACGATTAACCTAAATGAGAGGAAAAACCTGGTTCCATGGAGTTATATGGTGTTAATTATGTATTCATTCCAGCCAAGGCACTGCAATCATTTTCATTTGAGTTGCTTCCAATTTTGCGAAGATGAATTTCTTATCACTTGATGAGTCAGCTAGACTCTCTTGGTACCAGAGCTTTCACATAGATTGCAACAGAACACAAAAGTACTGTATTGCTCAAAGCCACATTAGGATTTATACTCAAGTAGCTGGCCCAGGTGTGATACAGGGTATAGATTTCTAGCAAAAAGACCCACAAAAAGACCCACACTCTAGGCACCATTACACTATCTTTGCGCTCCCAACTATTGTTAACTGATTTCTTTATGTCTGCATCCAATCCATTACTCAGGGAATCGAATCACTTTATCCTGCAATTCATTCCTAATGATTAGAGATTAAAAAAAATCAAACTAGAAATTTGAAATACTTACTAATAAGGCAGTGCATGTCTTGAGAATATCGAGAATTATCAGGAATTGTGAAGTTCCCATCACAAATTGCCACCTGACTCTCCCCAAATGGCAAAGTGAAGTAGCATAATTTATACAACAAACATCCAAGCGCCTAAAAAAAATAAAGAAAGCAGATTGCTGCTAGTGATTTATTTACCATAACTCCAAGTGGATCTACTGAGAGATACTGGCACCATCCATATTTACTAGAAGATATAAAATGTAAATATTTCTCTTATTAGAAACTTGAACTTAGAACCTAACATGACTATTTAGCTGCTGAGTTATATATTTATATTCTTATTACCAAATTGTGCTCCAGTAAAGAACAAGTATTTTACCTGCTTTACTATTATGAAACTGGTAACACATAAGTAAAAACCACCTGAATAAGTCTGGCAGCTCTAAAGTAGTTTTCTTTGTCATGTTCCAAGAGGCAGTGGCTGGTCCCCTCACATAAAGAACAGTCTCAAGAGAGAAGTAGACAATTCACTGGTACCAGTGCTACATGCTATAGCACAGTTTGCATTGATCTTGGGAGTTGACATCAGTGACTGCTGGTTTCTGGGATGTGGTCAGGTCAGTTGACACCTACCCAAATATCTGCTTTCGTAGTGATGATTTTGCCACTGTACAAGTTGACCATTTCTGGTGCTCGATAGGACAGCGTTGTATATCTACAATCAAGAGATTCATGTTTTGTTAAATATAATCAGTGCTATAATTAAAATCCAGAAATGGCATAAATGTTTTACATTAATATAATTCAATTCCCTGGGAGCCATCTGAAGAAGAGAGTATGAAATGTTAGCATAAGTAAAAGGCTGTCATTGGTACAATGAGATTATATCACAGCCCTCTAACAGACCTTCTTCTCTAATAACTTGGGACACTTAGATATGAATGTACTTAGTAAGTAAGTCCTACTAATAACTTTTTGTGGTTTTCTAATGACATAGTCTGCTGTAAATCCTTGTTGTCTAATACTATATTTTTCTATTTGTTTTGAAAAATAGCAAAGCAATCAAATGTGGCAGAATAGCACTGCAATGCAGGCTAGAATACTCTGGAGGACAGCTCCGACTGGGGTGGGGATGGATGGGATCAAGTACCCTTGTTCTTTGCTCCTGGAACAAGGCTAACACAACAGTGTACTTATTCTTGGTTCAAGAAAGAGAGTAGTATGGTGGTGTTAACAAGCACGTGAACAGTGCTTTTCTGGTCTCAAGGCCCCAGATATGTTGGCTTAGGTGTCCAACAGTGCCTTGGACCAGACGCCTGAGTTGATGCATAGAGGAAATAGAGGAACAGGAGCTGAACTATATGTACGTGCCTAACCACTGATTTACTAGGAGCAATAGTGAGTGCTCTTGCGCATGAAAAATCAAACATGGGCATGAAGGGAAATAGGTCAGTCACAAAACTAAAGAAGCTTTTTCTGTTGAAGTCAGTGATTGTCTGCAGAAAATAATAGCCTTACACACATCAGTTCCACTGTACTTCAAGTGAGTCCCTCGTGAACATGAAGCCAGCAGCAATTCAGTAAAAAGCTTGACAGATAATGTCAGATAATATCACAATGATTGTGATCACATTTGGAAACATTAGCTTCTTGTGGGCACATGATATTGCAAATCATAATATGTGTATACAAATGACTGTAAGACTATACAAAAAGTATGGTGAGAATCCTTCACTGACTATTCATAATGCTTATGAAAATCCTTCTTTTTCATCATTCATTTAAAAAACAAACAAACCAACTGTGAAGAGGTGAGATGAAGGATGAGTGACTTAATTCCATTTTCTTCCCACTCTGCCCCACCCATAAGTACAATTGCCCACTTGGTAACACACAAAGCTGTAAGAAAAAGGGAACAGCTTACTTCTTAATTTCATCTTCTACAGCATTCACTCCCTCAGTTTGTGGATTCTGGAATTTGTTGGTGGCACTTCCAAAGTCGCACAGGACATAGTGGCCTCGGTCATGCAAGAGGATGTTTTCAACCTGAAAAATATTCCCCAAGCACCCATTCCAAGACATCACTTAATAGTGTACTATGAGTAAAAATTTGATTTCACAAGCACATAGGTAAAATATTTTATTTCTGGCAATCTCATTAGTGTGTCTAGGAAAGTTATTCCTGCCAAGTGTCTCAGCAGGAGCCTTCCCAAGTGGAACAAAAGGAGATGCACAGTGACAGGACCAATGAGGGCAGAGAGGACACCAAGAGGGAGCTCTAAAGTGGTGGAATCCAGAGTGCCATTTTCCATATTTCTATCCACACTTCTTACTTCTACAGAAAGATGCCTTATATTTTCAGTTTAAAACACGCTACATGATCCCAATCTCTCAATCCAACTATTAAATAACAATTCATCTTTTAAACCCAAGTTCAGAGGCCATAGCTTTTCAGAAACCTTCCTCATGACCCCATTCAGACAATTGTCACCGCTTCTCTATTTCCCTTCCATGGTTACCATCAGTTACTTCACTTGGACTTTTTAAGTACATGTAACAACGTCCTCCTTACAATACTAGGTTAGGATGTTCAGAAATGATTTTTGTTAAGTTTTAATTACTTTTCAACATGCCTAGGTGCCTAAGGTATTTTCCTTTTAAAATATTACTCGTTTTCATTGCTGCTGTTGTTCTTTTTTCTTTAGGTCCAAGACCAGGACTTGAACTCAGTACTCAGAACTTTCGCTCATTGGCTAGTGTTCCACCAACTGAGACACACACCTCCAACCCCTGTTGCTGCTGTTCTTATCAATGAAGTCTTTGGAAAGTTAGGAGTTATATGAAAAGGAGCCTATAAAGATCAAAATGCAGAGAAACCTCTAATGTTAAAGGGTACCAAGGAAAAGAACTCCAAAATAGTGGTGCTAACATGTCTAGATTCACGGATTAATTCTTGATATGAGTTGATTTCTACACTTGAGGGCAGATCTGGCTATTTTTTGTATGCCATAAGAAGACAGTCTAAAACTTATGTTAGGCTAATAAATAAGATTGAAGTCTCCAAAGATGATCACCCTTGGAAAATCAGGGAAGAATAGATTATAAGCTCCGCAAATACATGTATTATCTCTTAATCATACATCTTCTCTACCTAGAGCCTACCACAGTGCTTAGTGCAGAAAATATTTTTCAAATGGGATAAATAAAAACGAAAAAGACCAGGTACTGGTGTTTCATACATGTAATCCTACCTACTCAGGAAGCTGAGATCTGAGGACTGCAGTTCAAAACCAACCCAGGCAGGAGAGTTCATACAAAGCTGGATACGGTACTATGGCTCAAAGATGTATAGTGCTAGCATTGAGCAAAAGAGCTCAGGGACCGAGCCCAGGCCTTGAGTTCAAGCCCCACAGTAGATTAAAAAATAAACCATAAACGTACATAGTATTATGTGTGTGCGCATGTGCATGTATGATTGTGTACATCCACTATGCACACTTCTGTAAGAAGAAAGATAGGAGCCACAAAATACTACTACTCCTTGTTCTTTTAAAATTATCTGGTCCATTAAAACATTGTTGTTTCCTATGCTTGTTTCTAAATTTTCTTTGAATTCTTCTATAAATGAAATCATATACAATTTGAGTATTAATCTGCTAATTCCAATTATCTGTTAGTGTGCTATAAATGCAGTTTATTAGTACACTGTGGATATTGTGTTGTTCTAAAGTGTTTTATTGTTTGTTGTTAGCTTATATTTCTTCAGCTGTAGTTAGAATTTGAGGCACAGGTTTCAAGTGGACTGTTCTGTGACACAGCACTGGGAGGACAGGGGTTGTACTTGGGAGCACTATCAACCTAAAATCACTTTATTCTAAAACTGTGGCCTTGGGATCAGCCACAGAGGCAGAAAACATGACTATGAACTTAAGCAGATATGTTCTTATAATAAAGAAGTCTTAACTACAGATTTATGTCTTAAGAATGATTGGGACAGCTGGGCACCAGTGGCTCACACCTGTAATCCGAGCTACTCAGGAGGCTGAGATCTGAGGATCATAGTTCAAAGCTAGCGTAGGCAGGAAAGTCCATATCTCCAATAAACTACTAGAAAACCAGAACTGGCACTGTGGCTTAAGCAGTAGAGCACTCGTTTTGAGCTGAAGAGCACAGGGTGCTCAAGCCCAGAGTTCAAACCCCACAACCCGGCCCCCTCCCCTCCCAAAAAAGAATGATCAGGACAGATTTGTTCCCCTGAAATAAGGCTGAGGCAGTCGAAAATTTCTACCAATTATAGCTTTGTAAAAAGCTCACCTGGGATTTACACTGAATTCTACAAGGCCTTCAAAGCAGAACTCCCACCAATACTCCTCCAACTTTTCAATGAAATTGAAAGTGAAAGTGCACTACCAAACTCTTTCTATGAAGCCATCATAACCCTCATCCCAAAACCAGGCAGGGACTCGTCAAAGAAAGAGAACTATAGACCCATTTCTTTGATGAACATCGATGCAAAACTTCTCAACAAAATTTTGGCCAATCAACTTCAACAACTCATCAAAACAATCATATACCATGATCAAACATGATTCATTTCAGGGATGCAAAGCTGGTTCAATATACACAAATCAATTAATATAATTCATCACATCAACAAGAGCAAGGATAAGAACCACATGATTATCTCAATAGATGCAGAAAAAGCATTTGACACAATCCAACACCCCTTTATGATGCAGGCTCTGGAAAAACTAGGAATCCATTGAACATTCCTCAATACAATAAATGCTGTGTATGACAAAAATACAGCCCGCATTATACTTAATGATAAAAAGCTAAAGCCATTTCCCCTAAATTCAGGAATGAGACAAGGATGTCTACTCTCTCCACTTCTCTTTAATTTAGTATTAGAATGCCTAGCTACAGCAATAGACAAGATGCAAACATAAAGGAGATCCAAATAGGGAAAGATGAAGTAAAACTCTCTCTCTTTGCAGATGACATGATCTTGTATTTAAAGAACCCTATGGACTTCACTCCCAAGTAACTTGAGCTGATTTGAAACTTTGGCAAAGTAGCAGGGTATAAAATTAGCCCTCAAAAATCAATGGCTTTTCTGTATGCCAATAACAAGAAGAGCACAGCTGAAATGAGGAAAGCAACTCCTTTGTAATAGCCCCATAAAAAATGAAATACCTAGGAGTTAAGTGAAGAAGTGAAAGACCTCTATGATGAAAACTTAAAAAACCTGAAATAGGAAATTAAAGCAGAACTTAGGAAGTGGAAAAACCTCCCATGCTCCTGGTTTGGGAGGATTAACATCATGAAAATGGCAATACTGCCAAAGGCTATCTACAAATTCAATGCAATACCCATCAATATCCCAACCTCATTCTTCAAGGAAATAGAAGAAACAACCCAAAAGTTCATATGGAACAATAAAACACCCCAAATAGCAAAAACAATCCTTAGCAGAAAGAACCGTGCTGGAGGAATATCAATACCAAATTTCAAACTCTACTACAAAGCCATAGTGACCAAAATAGCTTGGTACTGGCACAAAAACAGAACTGAGGACTAATGGAATAAAACTGAAGACCCAGAAATGAACCCACAGACCTATAGACACCTAATCTTCGATAAGGGAGCTTAAAAAATAGAATGGAAGAAAGACAGCCTCTTCAGTAAATGGTGCTAGCAAAACTGGTTAAACACCTCTAGAAAACTAAAGCTAGATCCTTATATATCACCCTACACCAGAATCAACTACACCTTGTTGATTGAGCATGACTACTGAATATTATGTAATAAAAAGCATTGATCATAAAAATAAGAATCAACTACAAAAAAATGGATCAAAGGCCTCGGAGTCAAAGCAGATACCCTGAAAACATTATAGGAAGGAATAGGAGAAACCCTAGGGCTCCGTGGCTCAGGCCGAAATTTTCTTAATAAAGACCCAAAAACACAACAAATCAAAGAAAGGTTGGACAAATGGGATTGCATGAAACTGCAGAGCTTCTGCAAGGCAAGGGATCAATAGAAATCACAGAACTGGGAGAAGATCTTCACTAGCCATATAACCAACGGTCTCATATCTAAAATACACTTACAACTCAAAAAATTAAATCCTCCAAAAACAAATTCTCAAAGAAACAACCGCCCAATTAATAAGTGGGCTAAAGACTTAAAGAGAGACTTGATAAGAAATGTACTCATTATCAAGCAGAAAAGGTCAGATAAGTTGATGTTAGGGAAATGAACCTTAAGATATGTATTCAAATGTTTTTTTTTCTTTCATGCGATTGTTTCTAACACATTTATAAGATTATTTCTTTGTTGCTTTGAATGTCCCTCCCCACAGTATAATCCCTGCTTTCACTGTATTTGATACCAGTATAATTTGTGGAGGGGAAGGGAAAAAACAAATAGTTTAAATAGGGATACAGGTGGACCCATTGCAACAATGAGATGTACAAGTTGTTATGTCAAAAACAAACTTTACAACTTTGATGGGGAGGGAGGATTGGGGGGGTGGGAGGAGGATGGGAAGGGATAGGAAGGGGAAACAAAGGAGGAGGCTACAATGCTTGATAAGAAATGTATTCATTATCTTGCCCATGTATTGTAACCCCTCTGTACAATATTTTCACAGTAAAAAAAAAAAAAAAGAATGGCCATTAGACACATGTAGAAATGCTCAACTTCTCTAGCCATAAAAGAAATGCAACCGGGCACAGGTGACTCATGCCTATAATCCTAGCTACTCAGGAGGCTGAGATCTGAGGATTATGGTTCAAAGTCAGCCCAGTCATATGTATCTATCTTTTGACCTTTTCTACTTGTCCCAACATATACTAGTTATTGCAAATAAGGGAAACCATCTTTGGGCCTGGCTTACCTCACTTAATATAATTTTTTCCAAGTCTTTCCATTTCTTAACAAATGGGGCAATGTCATTCTTTCTGATGGAGGCATAGAATTCCATTGTGCATCTATACCACATTTTCTTGATCCTTTCATCTACTGAGGGGCATCTGGGTGGGTTCCATATCTTAGCTATGGTAAATAATGCTGCAATAAACATAGTTGTGCTGGTAGCTTTAGTATGGTATTGTTTGTGATCATTTGGGTAAATGCCTAAAGTGGTATTGCTGGGTCATAGGGAAGCCCTATGTGGAGTCTTTTGAGGAACCTCCATACTGCTTTCCAAAGTGGTTGAACAAGTTTACACTCCCACCAACAATGCAGTAGGGTTCCCTTTTGGCCACATCCCTTCCAGCATCTGTTGTTATTAGTGTCTTTGATTATAGCCATTCTAACTGGGGTGAGGTGGAATTATTTCCTCTTCAGAGAAGTTTCTCTTTAAGCCTTTAGCCCACTTATTTATCTGGCGGGCAGTTGTTTCTTTGAGGATTTGTTGGGGGATTTAATTTTTTTTGGGGGGGGTCCGGTCATGGGGCCTGAACTCTGGGCCTGGGAGCTGTCCCTCAGCTCTTCAGCTCAAAGCTAGCGCTCTACCACTTGAGCCACAGCACCACTTCCGGCTTTTTTCTTTTTGCTTATGTGGTGCTGAGGAATGGAACCCAGGGCCTCATGCATGCAAGGCAAGCGCTCTACCACTGAGACACCTTCCCAGCCCCGGGGGATTTAATTTTTTGAGTTCCAAGCTATATACATATGACCAGATAAGATGAAGTTAAGCAAAATGACCCCAAGATAGGCCCCAAATGGTTTTTTCTTTCTTGCAATTGTTTCTAACATATTTATAAGGTACCATGTGATTTTTTTTTTTTTTTTGCTTTGTATGTCCCTCCCCCATGGTATAACCCTTGTTTTCACTGTATTTGATATTGGTATAATTTGGGGAGGGGAAGGGAAAAAACAAAATGTTTAAATAGGGATACAGGTTGAGCCATTGCAACAATGAGATGTACAGACACTATGTTGAAAAAACAAACTTTACAATTGAGGCGGGGGGGGGGGTGTTGTTGTGGAGGTAGAGGTGGGAGGGTGGGAGGGAAGGGATGGTAGGGGGAAAATAAAGGAGGAGGTAACAATGCTCTATAGGAAATGTACTCATTTTGTTACTCATGTAACTGTAACCCCTCCGTACAGTATTTTTACAATAAAAAAGATGTTAAGCTAAATGAACTCCAAGATAGGGACACAAGAGGTTTTATCTTTGTTGCTGTTGTTTTTAGTGCACATGTAACGTACTATATGATTTTTTTGTTTCTTTTGTGTGTCCTTCCCCCATGGTATAACCCCTGTTTTTACTGTATTTGGTTCCAGTGCCCTGCATCTTGTATATATTTTTATAATTTGTGTAGGGGAAGGGAAATAACAAAATGCTGAAATAAGGATACAGGTTGACCCATTGTAGCAATGAGATGTAGAAAACTCTATGTTAAAAACGAACTTTATAACTTGGAGAAGTTGGGGAGGTTGGGAGGGAAGGGATGGTAGGGGAAAAACAAAGGAGGGGGTAACAATGCTCTATGTGAAATGTACTCATTACCTTACTCATGTAATTGTAACCCCTCTGTACCGTATCTTTACAATAAAAAATACATTTAATAAAAAAAGCTCATCTGTTTAATCTATTCACATAAGAGAAAAAAGTCAAGCTATGTTGAACATGTATTTATTTTGAGCCTAAAATAATTCCAACCAAGTAACATTATGCTTTGAATTTAGTTTAGAGTTAAAAATAATAGCGACCATTTAATGTGCATTTATATAGATTATTCCAATCAATCTTCAGAACATTATTGTGAACCCCCCCGTGCCCCCCCCCGACATCTTGCAGATAGACAAAATGAGGCCCAGGGTGATAAATAACTTGCTAAATGTCACACAGCTTAGCCTACAAACAGCAGAGTCAGGAAGTGAACCTAAGCAATTTAACTCCAGAAAGTGACAATTACATTTCTGCTGGGGCAGGAAGCAAGTCAGAGCTACACAATTATGAAAACCTGCATCCCCACCTTCCTACTATGGCAGGGGTTGTGATTACTTTAAGCTTGGCCAATGCACTGGAATGAATTTACAGATAGGTTTTCTTTCATTGTTTATACTCATAAATGTCCCTATAATAGAAATCTAGTCAACGAGGAGCCAAGGATCTAAACACTTTTAAAAACTGCTTATAAATTTCTCCTTTTGTCAAATTGCTCATACTCCAATATCAAATCCCAACTATTCTTCAAAACCTTGTACTAACTAGAACTTTTTTTTTTTCTTTTTTGGGTCCGGTCATGGGGCCTGAACTCTGGGCCTGGGCACTGTCCCTCAGCTCTTCAGCTCAAGGCTAGCACTCTACCACTTGGGCCACAGCCCACTTCCTGCTTTTTTTTTTCTGCTTCTGTGGTGCTGAGGAATTGAACCCAGGGCTTCAGGCATGCAAGGCAAGCACTCTACCACTAAGCCACCTTCCCAGCCCACTAACTAGAACTCTTTAATAATAAAATTATCCATGCCTTGGCCATAGCTCAAAGTAAGTTTCACTTGAGTTCAACCCCAGAATTTTTAGTAAATAAATACTTTTTTAAAAACAAAAGAAAAAAAAAAAGAACCCACACCTTTCTTTGACTACCATACAAAAATGTACTGAATTTACTGTTGATAGGAAGGGGTCAGGAGGGCCTTCAGACTCACTGTTACACATCCTATAATCTATGTGTTGTGGTTCAGATATGATATATCCTCTAAAAGATTTACTCATGAAAGGCTTAGTCCCTGATTGGTGGATCCCATCTTTGAGAGGTCAGTGGGATCATGAGGACGCTGACTTGTCAATGGAGGTAGGCCTTTGGAGGAGGTGGGTCACTGGGGCAAGCTCCTGAAAGCTTGCCTTGAGTTTGTCTCCTCTGCTGTGTGCCTTACACCGTGAGTCTGCCTCACCCTAGGCCCAAAGCAATGGACTCAGTCAACATCAAAACTGTGAACCAAAATAAACCTTCCCTTTTAAAAATTATTTCTCTCAGTTATCTGTCACAGCAATGAAAAGTCTGACTAATATGCTGCGTCTTATTTTCTCCAGAAGAGCTGAACAGAGATCGAATGGCAAATGGCCTAAAATGTTTATTATCTAGCTCTCTGTAGAAAAAGTTTGCCAACTTGTTTTTCTGGAGTAATCACTCATAACCTCTTAGAATTCTTTCTCCTATGGGTATGTAATTTGACTTCTTACATATTGCTGTTTGTCTTCCTAAATACAGTACAAATCCTTTGGAGCTCAGGCTACCCTGAACCAGGATCCATCTATTCATGCCTTTGAGGGGAGGACAAAATAATAAGCTTATATATCACCCACAGCATCTATTTCAGTACCTTACACGTACCAAGGGCCCTCCACATTGCTGATGAAATGATTTACTCAGCATCAATCACCAAGATGATCCTCCTCGCCTCAAACATTATACAGGGCTTATGTGAAGCCACACGTGTGTCAGCTTCTACACTGAGAATGCTTGAATGTACATCTAGAACTCTGAAAAGTTAATTCACAGGAAAGCATAAACAAGGTAGCTGGCAACCAGAATCACTGCTTGGGGAAAGAGGAGAACTAAGCAGATAGAGGACAGAATAAAAACAAGGCACATTACTGGCCTGATAAAAACGTAATCCCTGTGCTTGAGACTCTGCTCATTCACTGGGAGGATCAGAGAAGATTATGAAGGTGAAATCAGTTGGCAGCAGCTGCCTTAGTGACCGCTGCATTTTCTACCCTCTCTCAGTGGTTTCTGTAGTTTGTAGCTCTTCTGAAAACCCCAGAGCCTAGTTGGTCACTACTGCTGCCCGCCATCATGACCATCACCCAGAACACTTGACACCAAATATGGTGTGTGGTAACAACACAGAACATGGAGAGCAGATCACGCCCCCAATTTTTTTTTCTGCAGGAACCCCTACTGAGTTTTAAACTTATAGCCACATGCTTGTTAGTTAGGCATACTACATGAGCCATGTCTTTCAGGTTTTCCTGGGAAACTTTTTCTTAGGCTAATCTGGACCATGATCTGTCATCAATTCATGCTTTCCACATGGTTGGGACTATAGGCACAAAACATCACACCCAGCTATTGGCTGAAATGGAAAAAGGGTCTTCTTGCCTTGGCTAACCTCAAACTCCAATCTTCTTGATTTCTGCACCCCCTGCCACAGCCCTGGGAGATGGGATTATAGGCATGAGCCACTGCTCCTGAGCCTGAAAGCTGTTTTTGATGCTTAACCTTGGCCAAATTCTTGTTTCTCATTTGCAGAATAAAGTTGCAAAAACTCTAGCCAGGCATGGTCCCACACCTACTGTGCTACTTGCAAGGCAGAAATCAGGAAGTCTGTCCTTTTAAAGCAGCCTACACAAAAAGTTAATGAGCAACTATCTCAACAAATTAGCTGGATGTGATGGTTAATGCCTGAAAGCCCAGCTACACAGTGAGGTCAACTGTGCAAAACAAAACAAATACACGGGCCTATATGAAAAGAAAATAAAGCAAAAATGGCTGGGGCATGGCTCAAATGGGAAAGTGCCTGCCTAGCAAGCACAAGAACCTGAGTTCAGCCCCTGTAGCATGAAAAAAAAATCAAACTGTAAATCATTCACCTATGAAAGAAATATGTTTAAATTCCTACTACATGTGAAATGAAAAGTTCATTGTCTGTAGAGCCTGTAGTCCAGCTGTGGATAAGAAGAAAGTAATTATAATCAGGTTGGGAAGGTGGCTTAGTGGTAGAGTGCTTGCCTTGCATGCTTGAGACCCTGGGTTCTATTCCTCAGAACCATATAAGTAGAAAAAGCCAGAAGTGGAGCTATGGCTCAAGTGGTAGAGTGCTAGCCTTGAGCTGAAGAGCTGAGGGACAGCGCCCAGACCCAGAGTTCAGGCCGCAAGACAGACAAAAAAAAAAAAAAAAGTAATTATAATCATCCAGTAGTGACAAGAGCTATAAAAAGATTCTACAGGTTAAATATATGTAAGTGAAAGGGATACCACTTTCAATAGTACAGTCAGGGAGGGAGGGGAGCAGAGATCTGAATGAGGAAGGAGCAGCTACAGAGGAAAAAGCAGTTGAGCTGAGAATTGTTAGCATCTTGGCCTTGAGATGGGCATGTGCTGGAATGTGCTGGAGGTCTCTGAGGCATGGAGGCAAGCCAGTAAGGCTTGTCCAGCACTGTCCTCAGCATTGGTACTGCAAAAGAAGCTGAATATGTGGACAGAACATATTATAGATCAGGTCTGGCAATGCTATGGGGATGAGACAGTGTAAAGCCTAGCAGGAAGGAAGTAAAGACCGCTGATAAATAAAACAAATCACAGGAACAAAGTACAGAGGAAAGAATGATACTATTACTAATTATGGTATTAGCAGCTCATAAATAGCCCAACAATGTCCCATGTACTTTTACAGTAGCTAATGTGATCATTACAAAATCCTACTGTTCCCCTTAGTAGAGAGGCAAGAGAAGTAAGCCAACTCAGTGAACACACACACACACACACACACACACACACACACACACACACACACACACACACACACACACACACACACACACACACACACACACACACACACACACACACACACACACACACACACACACACACACGCCCTGCTAAGGCACATTTGCAGTGAATGAGCATGGCAGCTCAAACTGTGAAGAAGGTGAAGAAGGGGGGAGCAAAAGTGAAAGGGAAGACTCTGAAAGTGGACCAAGGAAAGTACTCTTCCACTTGAGCAAAGCCTCCAGTATAGACTTTTACTGGATATTTTAGAAATGGAGTCTGTGAACTTTTCTGCCTGGGCTGGTTTGGAACTCTAATCCTCTGGACCTCAATCTATTAAGTACCTAGAATTACAAGTGTGCGCCACCAGCACCTAGTACTAGGCACTAGGTCAGCACCAGTAACCAGGACTGGGTCTAAAGGTACAGCTAACAGAGATGGAAAGGAAAAAAGGAAGACAGGATGTTAAGACAGAAAGTAAAGGATCAAGGAGGTAGAGAACTGGTATTCACAGCCATTTTCTGAAAACTTTTGAGAGTGTACACAGTGATTTGATTTTAGCAAAGCTCCAAACAGATGGATATAAGCCTTAGGCTGGTTACCATTGCTTACAACAGCTTGAATATCTCAGCTCTTTGAGTGCAATGCTACTGACCTTATTTCTCAGTCTATCAGCTTAAGCTCAGCCTACTAGGTTGTCACTCCCAAACATTGCTCATAGCCATAGCTAAAAGGCCTGGAAAGCTACCTTCTACTGACCAAACAGGCACAGCAATGAAGCATTTCAGAGAATTTATTACCACTGAAAAACTTAAAAGGGTTAGATGAATGCAGGCTTTCCAACCTGTGTTTCTAAAACTGGAACAAGTATCTTTATGATATCATTTCATGAGATCAAAATCACCAAGGTGACACCTATGACTATACCCTTAAGCCTTAACCCTTTTGTCTCCTTTCCTAAGTGCAATAAGTAATACAACAAAACAAAACCAAAAGCCTGGGGATGGTAGTGAAGAGCCTTGATCTTTGTTCTGGTTGATCACCTACATAGCTAAGTAGGACAGCCACAGTCTTTCTAGCTGGTTTAAAGTGACCTTCTCAGATCTATCCCCCATGATCTGCAATAATGACTTTTAATCTTTCATCAGGTAAATAAAAAGTGAGGGTAATAACTAAAGGGTTACAATAATGTGTTTGAGGAGAGAACATCATAGAATAGTACTCTGTCATGGTTATTTTTAGAATATAAGCTAAGGATAGAAACAACTTTTAGCTCCTATCCTACATGGAATTGCAGAGAAAGACCACACACATGGTAAGTAGGAAGGGCAAAAGGAGCCCTGTGAATGAGCTGACCCCACACAGTGACCCTGGATCACCAGCTGTACTGCAGACCTGTCTATGCCCTACCTGAGTCCCACTGATTTCTAAGCACGGTGCTATCTTCTTGCAGGTAGACATCATGCTCTCCCAGAAAGACCCAGCACTTTCTCTAGACAATAGGAGCATCTTAGCTCTGGCTACCAGGACTGTGGTGACTGGTCCTAGCAGTGACATGGAGATCAACATGGCCAAGGCTCGGTGATACAATGACAGAGCAGGAAAGCAGGTACATGGGGACTTTTCCCTCAGACCCTGGGAAACTAGGGTACAGCAGGCAGATGCTACTGTCACAGCATACTATTAGTAGAAATGAACAAAAAGGAAACACACAAATGAAAGCATCGAGAGTGACTGTTTGGGGGAGTAGAAAGCTTCAATCAAAACAACAGACTCCAAACAACAATCATAAGTGCTTCTCAGTGACACTTACAGTTCAGGCCTCCTCCCACAGTCATGTTCACACTATTTCCCAGGCACAGAAAGCCTCCCAAACCACCAACAGGCAAACCACAGCATGCATGACAGTGCTTCAGTATCGAAAAAAACACAACTGCAGAACCCAGAAATGTGGGCCTACACTGTGCAACTCCTCCAAAATGTGAAGAATGGAGTCTGCAGCTCTTGGCTCATGTCAGTGCCCTGACCTCTGCTTTCAGTTAAACACCTTGCCAACTGCTAAGGAAAAGGATTCTGAAGCCTTGCTGCCTTCACCCTCCACTGACTTACTCTGTAACTCCACGTAATGCACTGAGCTCTGTACCTCAGGGTTCCATCCCAAGTGGTGCTGATCAACACCTTCCAGCTATACCACTGCCACACCAAGGAGCATGGCTATTCTGTAAGAAAACACAAACCCGGTACCTATCTTTGGCAGGAAGGATATGATCATAATCTAGACTTCATTTAATCCAACAAATGTTTTTAAAAAAGTTAAAATAAGGACTTTATTTATAAGCGTAGAAATAGTGGTCCAGGGGCTGGGAAGGTGGCTCAGTGGTAGAGCACTTGCCTTGCATGCTGAGGCCCTGGATTCAATTCCTCAGCACATAAGCAAAAAGACAAAAGCTGGAAGTGACATTGTGGCTCAAGTGGTAGAGCACTAGCCTTGAGCTGAAGACCTGAGGGACAGCGCCCAGGCCCAGAGTTCAGGCCCCACGACTGGACCCTCCCCCCGCCCCCCAAAAAAAGAAATAGTGGTTCAGGCCTAGTGGTGCCTGCCTATAATCATAGTACACAGGAGGCAGAGGTATGAGGATCATAGTATGAGGCCATCTTGGGGGTGGGGTGGGTTAGAAGGACCCTATCTCAAAAACAAGCTGTGTCACCCGCAGTGTTACACACTAGTCCTAGTTAGGCAGGAAGCAGAGGTATAGGGATCATGGTGTAGGCAAAAACCATGAGACCCTGTCTTAAAAATAGCTAAAACAAAACAGGGTTAGAAGTGGTTAAAAGCACTTGCCTAGAAAACATGAGGCTGGGGGCTGGGAAGGTGGCTC
The DNA here is from genome assembly GCF_024711535.1 of Dipodomys merriami. Lineage (NCBI taxonomy): Eukaryota > Metazoa > Chordata > Mammalia > Rodentia > Heteromyidae > Dipodomys > Dipodomys merriami. The sequence continues at coordinate 769,045 of NW_027206213.1, read as the reverse complement.
AGTGGTAGAGCGTTGCCTTGCATGCATGAGGCCCTGGGTTCGATTCCTCAGCACTACATAAGCAAAAAAAAAAAAGCCGGAAGTGGCGCTGTGGCTCAAGTGATAGAGCACTAGCCTTGAACTGAAGAGCTGAGAGACAGCGCCCAGGCCCAGAGTTCAGGCCCCACAACAGGACCCTCCCTCCCCCCCAAAATAAAGAAAACATGAGGCTGAGTTCAAACCCTAGTACCACTGAAAATAAACAAAGAAGCATAAGAATACTCTAAAAGCTCTACTTTCTCCCAGATATTGGCTATGCTAGAATGTGCCTTGAGATTGACACAATACATCTACCAAAGCAGCCCCTGTTATTTCTATTTTTATAGGAAACTGAAGCTCAAAGAGGCTAAGTGGAAAAATAAGCCAAGGAACCTGGGAAATGTTGTGGGAAAAACTTGCCGCTTCAGAGGTCCTGACAGTCTCAAAGGAGCCAAAGGCAATAGGGAGAGTAAGACAGAGTCAGGAAAGTATCCTTTTGCACTTGGCATTATGGAGGAAGCTGCCTCTGCCTACCGTCATCTCTCCTAGCACTTAAAATTCTGTTGGTATCATGTGTACATTCTCTCTCTCTCTCACACACACACACACATACGCTCTCTCGCTCTCTCTCACTTACACACATTTGTATAGAATTGGAGTGAAAACATGAAATCTCACAAGATATCATGAAATATCACACTGCAGCCCATAAAATATGTACAACTAATTGCAGGTAAAAATAGGGGAGAATGGGATTACAGAGAGGTCCAGGATCACAAGGGTCATAGCCACACTTCTTCATTTCTGTGTCCTTCACAAACTCTTCTCCAAGGGAGGCAGCAGGTATAAGTCAGGTCTTTAAATACTGGTACTACTTCCTATTTAAAAATGCATATGTGGGGTTGGAGTCCTGGCTCAGCTGGTAGTGCTCTAGCCAATGAGCAAAAGCTCAAGTCCTGGTCTCAGACCAAAGAAAAAAAGAAAAAATAACATGTATTACAGTTTGGATCTGGAAAATCCCCCAAAGGTCCATGTGCTAAAGGTTTTTCAGCACTTTGGTGCTACTGGTGGGATGGGTGGAACCTTGAATAGTTTGGGCCTTTGCCGGGCGCTGGTGGCTCACGCCGTAATCCTAGCTACTCAGGAGGCTGAGATCTGAGGATCGAGGTTCAAAGCCAGCCCGGGCAGGAGAGACCGTGAGACTCCTATCTCCAATAAACCACCAGAAGACCGGAAGTGGCGCTTTAGCTCAAGTGGTAGAGCGCTGGCCTTGAGCTGAAGAGCTGAGGGACAGCGCCCAGGCCCAGAGTTCAAGCCCCACGACCGACAAAAAAAAAAAAAAAAAAGTTTGGGCCTCCTGGAAGTCTTTAAATTACCGAAGGCAAGCCCTTGAGGATTGTGGGACCTTGGTCTTTTCCTTTCTCTTCATTCTACAATCATACTTCTGCCATGATGTGCTGCCTTGCAATAGGCCCAAAAGCAACAGTGTCAATTGATTGTAGACTGAAGGCACTAAACCTGTGAGCCCAAACAAAACTTTTCTTCTTTGTAAGTTGATTATCTTGTGTACTTATTACAGTAATGAAAAGCTAACTAATGTACATGCTAATAGGATTTAACAAAAGACTTTATTTATTGTTAAAGGCTAGAAATAAAGTTTCAACCCATATTTAGAGTAGTGGCCTTTGGTTACCCTTGCCTGGTCTACAACTGGCCATGTGCCTGCCTTTACCTACCTCCTCATTTCCACATACTTTGCTGTTCCCTTCTGCAGGTAGTGCCCCCGGCTCTGCTCTCTGTCTGGAGAAACAGAATATTCTCTGCTCTCTGTTCTTCATTTTTTTTTTCCTCTGACCACACATGTACCACCAGTTCCAGTATCTGACCATATGTTATTTATCACTTTCTAAAACAGGGTTTTGTACTTCATTACTTTCTGCATCAAGTCTAAGTGAATTTGTGAGTATACCAAGAAAAACAGAACAACATGAATTCAGGCATTTGATAATTTAAACCATTTCTGGCAACTATTTAAATAACAAAACCATCGCCTGTACTCTACTTTTTTCTTTGTATTTTCTCTTCCTAAGCACAATGCAGGCTTAGAATTAGGGACCATCCCTTGTATTTCTTTCTCATCCCTGTTAAAACCTACACTCCATCCCCAAGAATGATCAGCCAAACTTATGTGGTCTGTTACCTTCAGGTCACGGTGGATAATAGGAGTTTTGCATTGATGCAAGCGGGCAACAGCTTCACAGGTATCACAGAATATTTGAAGTACTTCATTCTCTGTAAAGCCTGTTTGTAGACGCTGGTTCATCAGGTTTACAACTTGACCTCCTGAGAAGGGTATAGAGCACAGGAGAGGTTATAAACAGGCAGACCTGTACCTTAGACCAAGAGAATGAATGGCTGTCAAAGGGAGCAAAGATTAAAGTAACAGAGCAGATCACTAGCTGAGCTAGGCCTAAAACCACAGATATCTGGACACAAAGCTTGAGCTTTGCCTTTCTCCAATCCAGTGTCTCCTTTGATACATCAAGACAGTTTCTACATTTTTCAAAAGCACTGCAGATGTGAGCTGCCCTCATTATGTCTTCAAGATTAGTAACAGAACTGAGAAGATGGTCCTGTTATAGTTGTCTGATTATACTGTCCCCATTGTGCACTCAATGGGGCCATAGCCTCTAACTGCTATATCCTTGACTAAGAATGAAATAACACAATAGACCCAGCAGGCAGGAAGAAGACTATCAGCAGTACAGTCTGTACTTTAGGAAGAGCTTAGTCTCTGGTTTCATTTCTTACTGCTTAGCTGTAGAACTGCTACATCAACATTTCATCTCCAGAACCAAACGCCTGATGACCACTCTTAAAAAGTATCTAGTTCCTCCTCTTACCTGTTCTCTAAACATTGTATTGTCTCAAAAGAACTGAAGAAATAAACTGTCAAATTCAAATTTGGTAGTACCTTACAAAATCAATTTGTTAATACAAAATCTGAGATTACTGTTTAATATAATCTTTTGAGGACTTGGGTGCTGCTCAGAAGTATTGAACCTGCCTAGTATGCAGTAAGTCATGGATTTGGATGCCAGAAACACACACACACACACACACACACACACACACACACACACACACACACACACACACACACACACACACACACACACACACACACACACACACATATTTTGGGAGTAAGAAACATATAATTTACAAGAAAAAAGTAAAACTAAGGACAATTACAAAACAGTACTAAACAGAAAGGCAATAACCTAGGCTTATAGTTGGCAGCTGCTAAGACCAAAAAAAGCCAAACCACCAAACAATGGTTATAGGCAGTACAGTCAACTCTGAACACATTCATGCTACAACACAGACTTCTCAAGATAAATGTTTGAAAATTCAAGCTTTCAACAATTGAACTCCATGGCTAAGAGCAGTATCACAAGAACGCAGCCTTATTAGGAATAGAGCTCCAGGGCAAAGAGTCAAGAGTCATCTCCATTAGACAAAAAAATGTTGTTTCACATCATAACACAGATGGTAGTGTGAATGGAGAAGAGAAGACAAAAGAAAGGGAAGGAGGAGGCCATACTGCTTCTCTAGGCCATCTGTAATTAGGCCTTTATTATGTGCCTTCATTATTTGTTTTAAAGCACCATGAAGAATACATTCATTCTCATAAAGTCTCTTTTATACACACAACTAAACCTTCTGAAACCTAATAAAATGGAGTTTTGTTTTATGCATCATTTTCAATTGTTTATGTCACGTGCTCTTGCTATTACAAGAATAACTAAGAAGGCTGGGAATGTGGCTTAGTAGAGTACTTGTCTAGCATGCATGAAGCCCTGGGTTCTAGTTCTCAGTGCCACTGTAGGCATATAACAGAAAAAGCCTGAAGTGTGCTTTGAGCAAAAGAAGCTCAGGGACAGTGCTGAGGCCCTGAGTTCAAGCCCCAGGACTGGCAAAAAAAAAAAAAGAGTAACTCAGGAAACAGCAGATTCTCTCTCTCTCTCTCTTTCTCTCTTTCTCTCTCTTATCTCTTTGTCAGTTGTGGGGCTTAAACTCAGGCCTGGGTGCTGTCTTTGAGTTCTTTTTTTTTTTTTTGGGTCCAGTCGTGGGGCCTGAACTCTGGGCCTGGGCGCTGTCCCCCAGCTCTTCAGCTCAAGGCTAGCGCTCTACCACTTGAGCCACAGCACCACTTCTGGCTTTTTTCTTTTTGCTTATGTGGTGTTGAGGAATCGAACCCAGGGCCTCAGGCATGCAAGGCAGCGCTCTACCACTGAGCCACCTTCCCAGCCCACTGTCTTTGAGTTCTTTTGCTCAAGGCTAGTGGTCTACCACTTTGAGCCATAGCTCCACTTTTGGTTTTCTGGTGGTTAATTGCAGCTAACAGTCTCTTTTTGCCTGGGCTTGCTTTGAACCATGTTCCTCAGATCTTAGACTCCTGAGTAGCTATGATTACAAGCATGAGCCACCAGCACCCAGCTCTATCTCTTTTTAATTGCTTTGTTTTCCTACCTGTAAAACCAGAACAAGATATTATACTGTGCAATGCGTATTAGATAATGTGATCCCCTGCCCATGACAAAGTGCTGGAGAAAGAGTTGAAGGGTATGGTTCATATACCTACCTCTACAGAAGTCCATCAGAATGAGAACTTCCCATACATCACCGCTACTCACATTGTTGATACTAGAATCAATGTAACCCACAATGTTCTTGTGTCCTGACAGGTCCCTCTGTGAAAAAGAATTGGGAAACATGTTGTCAGTTACAGACACCCAAAAGGGACAGAATTAACCAGTCAATTCTATTAACACAAGTAATTTAAATACACATAGACAATACCAACAGTGTCAAGGGGTTAAATCTACAAAATAGTTTTCCAATGTTCTCTGATTCATGGACAAATCTCCAGCTGAGTTCCACTGTCTTACTGAATCACAGCATACCCCAGAACCTAAATTGACGTATCAAGTGCACATAGATAAAATGCCTTCTTTTTTGCTGCCTCAGTGCCCCATGCAAGCCAGAAAGCAAACATTTGCATCTGCAGAAATTCTATTGAGGAATTAAGAGAAAAGGGATGAGCTATTTCAATGTGTTAATTTTAATACCACCTCCCCACTCCCCAAACCTGATGCTTTTCCTGATTGTAGAAGAAAAAGTAAATTCAACTTGACTTTTAAGGATGTCATATTTGTTTTCACACTTTGGAAAATATATAAAAAAGAATAACTACTTTACCAAGTTTTGAGGGGCTACAATAGTATCCAGACTTCAGAATTTTGCTGAGGCATCAGTTAGAAGTACATGTAATCTCTCAGAGCTGCTCACAGAATACACTCTTCCAATCAATATTTACTGAGAACCTCTAGTTTGTCAGGGCCTCACAATCTGAGATAGTCTTTTCAATGACTCTAAAATCATATCTCTGTAATGATGATATTCAAATCCAAGGTCAATTAAGAACTAAGTTGGGAAAAGATCAAGTAAGAAAACTTGGTATTATGATTTTTATTACAAATACAGTAAGAATTTTTTAAAAATTATTTTTAGAAATTGCTTTTTGATTTAAAACCCTAACAGGGGGAATATAAAATATGTAGTTGCGTGAAAACTACCATACAAACTTGGCAGTGTGGACCGTGAGAATGATAGAAGCTACTATTACCCTCATAGGAAATTCAGTTGTTACAAGAGACATCTCTTTCAATCTGAAATTACTAGAGTAAACTCAACAGCATCAAATGAGTGCACTTGAATGCTGAGTCCTAAAGTTTAAAACTTTTGAGCCCTTTCCTATGAATGATGGGTTAAGAATGACTACTGAGTACTAAATAGAGGACCTCTTAAAACAAAGACAAAGGTAGAAAGCTAACCATGGAAGTCTCTAAAGACTTATGTAAGAATAGTTTCAGAGGTATAAGTTACACTTGTGCAAGCAACACCAATGAATATAGGTTACATTTCCATAACATCTGTACTTAAGAAAGCAGCAGCACTGAGGGAAGGAACTTTCAAGATGAAGGAAACTGAACACTGGCGAGTGTAAAAACCAGAAGAAAGCCTTAAGATACAGAAGGTAATGGAAGTTGATGGAACAGTCTTATTGGTAAAGGTAGTAATCAAGAGTATTATTAAAGGAATTGACCTCAGGATAATTATTCTCCTGACAAGAAGCAGGCAATGATGGTGAACATACTGAATTAAGGATAAAGAAAAGGGGAACTCAAGAATGGGGGGCATGGTTCAAGTGATACAGCACTAACCTATCAAGTATAAGACCCTGAGTTTAAACCTAAGCACAACAGACAGGGAAGGAGAAAAGAAAGGCGAGAGGAAGAGGGAGGTAGGAAGGATAGGGGAGTGGGAGAGGAAGAGGAGACCGGAAGAAGGACAGGAGAGGGAGAGGGGAGAGAGACAGGGACAAGGACAGGGAGATCAAGTGAGTTCAGATCCATAGCTTCACTTTTGTTAAAGAACAAGGTCTTCACTGGATGCCAGTGACTCATGCCTGTAATCCTAGCTACTCAGGAGGCTGAGATCTGAGGATCATGGTTCAAAGCCAGCCTGGGTGGGAAAGTCCATGAGACTTATCTCCAATAAATCACCAGAAAACCGAAGTGACCCTGTGGCTCAAGTGGTAGAGCGCTAGCCTTGAACTGAAGAGCAGAGGGACAGCACCCAAGCCAGAGTTCAAGCCCCATGATCGACATAAAAATAAAAAAAGAATACTGTACAGGACAACTCCTCTGTACAGTATTTTTACAATAAATAACGTATTTTTTTAAAATGTACAGGACAAGAAAGAGAAGCTTGATGAACCAGTCTTACAGCATATACTAGGGCAACAATGAGGCTGGAAAAAGTACTTAGAATTCAAGCTTTATAAACAAAATATTTCAGAGCTCAACTTCTCTATCTTCCCCCTCTGCTTTTCTATCTCTTCACCAACCATTGATAACCAGTTTCCACAAGGAAGAATGAAAAACTAACATCTCTACATTTAACTATTTTTTTTAAAGTCAGCAATATTGCTTCTGAGTTAACCCAGTCCCTCAAAGTACTCATGAAGACTCTGAAAGAAAAAACAATTCTGAAAGAGCCATGCTATGGTTTGAACATTTATATCCTCTCCAAAAATCCACATTGGAACTTACATATCCACTATTATAATAGTATTAAAAGGACGGAGCTTCAAGGAAGTGATTAAATCATGAAGGCAGAATCCTTATGACTGGGACTAGCAACTTAATACAATAATAAAAATGAGAATTGTATATAAGTAACTTATTTCTGTTTGTGTGTAAGTAACTTGCTCTTCCTTGGAATTTCAATTCAATACTTACAATTCCTGATGTCAATAGTGCTTGCACTTTCAGATAGTAAATTTCCAAAGGAGTACGTTTATCTGCTTTGATTCCCCATTCAAACACTCAGAGTTTTCTGGTTTAATGACCTGACTGTTCTGCTACTTCTAGGATGACAGTATAATTCCACAGACCCCATTAATTGAATTTTAGCTTCTTAAACTAAAGGAAGGAAAACAGTTTTAAAATCTGAAATTAGTTTCTAAAATCTGAAATTAGTTTCCTATAGGGTACCTTTGTAAAAATCTTTTACTGCTTTACTATTCCCTTCTTCCTCTCTTCACAGCCCTAAATTTCCTTTAAGAGGGATTATTCACAGGCAAACAAACACTAAGTTCAGTAAAATAAACACTGAGATCTGGGCTAGCTCTGGCGTTCTATTGGAGACCCTACTGAGCTTTTCTGATACATAAAGTCCTAAGCATTTTTCTCTTCCCTACATTAATTTATTCTCCTTTCCAAAGTCTTACTCATTAGTTAATCATGTACTTACTAAGTAGATCTCTAAGGTCATCCAGAGTATGATTTTAGAACACCTTGGTAAGATTTTAATACACATTATGAATTCTCTGGGGACCTTGAAAAAGGCAAATTCTAATCTACTAGCCCTGGGATAGAACATGAAGTTCTCAGTTTCTAACAAGTGTATACCCCTGATGCTGGCCAGTGATAGTTAAAATAGGAAAGATCTACAGCAGTGCTGCTATTCCAAGTGTGATGTGCATATCTTGCTGGTTATAAACTGTTACCCATCCGTAAGGAAATAGAAAACTTGCTTCAAGATGTAACTCAAACCACTAAGGTAATTTTTCTCTTTCTGAGTTTTTATCTATGAGGAAATAGTTCATTGATTTATATTTTGGCACAAAACCTTTAAATAGCACTTATACTTTTGACATGGGTGTCAAAAGACAACTCAATGGGCAACAAATGGTCTTTTCAAAAAGTGGTGTTGTAACAAATGGATATCCACATGTAAAACAAGGAATTTTAGTCCTTACCTTACACATGTACAAAAGTTAACTCAAAACAGATCGAAGAGACTGGGAAGGTGGCTCAATGGTAGAGTGCTTGCCTCGCATGCATGAGGCCCTGGGTTCGATTCCTCAGTACCACATCAGCAGAAAAAGCCAGAAGTGGCACTGCGGCTCAAGGGGTAGGGCGCTATTCTTGAGCTGAAGAGCTGAGGGACAGTGCCCAGGCCCAGAGTTCAGCCCCCACGACTAACCAAAAAAGAAACAAAACAAAACAAAACCAGATGAAGACTTAAATACTCCTCACAAAAATTATACAGGCTCACCCTTGTAATTCTAACTTCTCAGGAGGTTGAGATCTAGGGATCGCAGTTCAAAGCCACCCTGGGCAGGAAAGTCCATGACACTCTTATCTCCAATTAACCACCAGAACACCAGAAGTGGTGCTATGGTCAAAGTGGCAAAGCACTAGCCTTGAACAAAAAACCTCAAGGATAGAATCTATGCCCTGAGTTCAAACCTCATGACTGCAAAAAAAAAAAAAAAGTACAGATCTTTATTATCTTTGGTTACACAGTAGGTTCTTATGCATCACATCTAAATAAATTGTCCCTTTTCAGAATTGAAAATTTTTTAGGCCAGGTACTAGTGATCACTCCTGTTAACCCTTAGAAAGCTGGGCTCTTAGGACTACAGCTTGTGAAAAGTCTATTTCTTCTTGGGAAACTCTATCTCCAATTAAGCAGCAAAAACGCAGGACTAAAGGCATGATTCATGTGGTAGAGCACCAGCTATGTCCAAAAAAGCTGAATTCAAAGCCCTACTGGTGGCACCAAAACAAAACAAAATACTAGTAATGATATTTTTTTAACCTTTTATGCAATAGGAATCTTTTGCCTGCTACTGTCCTCTCTAAAGCAAAAGTAGTCTAGTATACTTTTTCACCTCCTAAACAGGTAAAACAGTATTATTAACACTGTAAGTCTCCTCATTTTTACATTAAACATTCCCACTTTTTTTTAGGTGGGGGGGAAGGGGGACTCAGTCATGGGGCCTGAACTCTGGGCCTGGGTGCTGTCCCTCAGCTCTTCCGCTCAAAGCTAGCACTCTACCACCTGAGCCACAGTGCCACTTCTGGTTTTCTGGTGGTTTACTGGAGATAAGGGTCTTATGGTAGCCGGATGCCGGTGGCTCATGCCTGTAATCCTAGCTACTCAGGAGGCTGAGATCTGAGGATCGCAGTTCAAAGCCAGCCTGGGCAGGAAAGTTCGTGAGACTCTTATTTCCAATAAACCACTAGAAAACTGGAAGTGGTGCTGTGGCTCAAGCGGTAGAGTGCTCACCTTGAGCTGAAGAGCGCAGGGACAGCGGTCAGGCCCAGACAGAGTTCAAGCCCCACTACCGACCAAAAAAAAAAAAAAAAAAAGAGTCTCATGGACTTTCCTGCCCGAGGAAATTCAAGGCCTGGGAGCTGACCCTCAGTCTTCAGCCCAAGGCCAGCGCTCTACCACTTGAGCCACAGAGCCACTTCCAGCTTTTTCTGCTTATGTGGTGCTAAGGAATCGAACTCAGGGCCTCATGCATGCAAAGCAAGCACTCTACCACTGAGCCACCTTCCTAGCCCTCCCACTTTTTTTTAACAAGACCATTTTGGCAGCTTCTGCACTTATGTGTGCTGTCTGCATTAAAAAAAAATAAGAATAGACCTGGGAAATGAGTGAAATACTTTAGGCCTAGTGTGACTCATGAATTACACCTTCTATAATTCTATTAGTGTAGCTAAAGACTACATCTTTTTCTTATTTGGCAGTCACATCACACTACACATTCATATTGAGTTAACTGATGATTTAAATATTTAAGTCATGCTTCTTTAATCTCTGCCTGCCCTGAATTATACTGATAAAGTTGATTAAAAATAAAATAACCTTGTTATTTCATATCATTAGAATCAGTCCATTGCTCCAGTCTACAAGGAACATTTTATCACTCATGGTAGCTATTGTATTTTCTTTTTTTTTTTTGGTTGGTCGTGGGGCTTGAACTCTGGGCCTGGGCGCTATCCCTCAGCTCTTCAGCTCAAGGCGAGCGCTCTACCACTTGAGCTACAGCGCCACTTCCGGTTTTCTGGTGGTTTATTGGAGATAAGAGTCTCACAGTCTTTCCTGCCCGGGCTGGCTTTGAACCGCGATCCTCAGATCTCAGCCTCCTGAGTAGCTAGGATTACAGGCGTGAGCCACCAGCGCCCGGCAGCTATTGTATTTTCTAACTTTATATTACTTACATAATTGACAAAGGTGTCTTCTATGTCTACAATTGAGTCATTCATTAAATGTACAATAACATAAAGCTAATGGTAAGCCATGGTGCCTTTTACTAAAAAAGTTTCTGCAACTCAATATCAAGTCATTGATCAAAACTCCTTATAATCTGTAATAATTATATCTAACTGTATAAATAACCAGCCTAAATTCCCCACCTTCCTTGCAGATCTCTGGTGAGTATGCTTGTCAACAATTGATCAAAATTCAGAGATTGGATTTACTGTACCCTCTGAGTTCCCTATTTCAAAACTTCGAAAACAACAACATAATGTAGGCAATAGGCCTTGTGCTTTTATTGAACCAGGTTGTTTGGCTCCCTTGTTACTTATCCAAATAACAAACAAATAGCATAACATCTTATTTTATTTTGCTTGGTAGGTAATACATTAGCATTCAAATATTATACACCACGAGACAATTATTTGGTACTCCTATCCCCATCACATGTAGAGAGCCACTTATCATTTTTCTTCTCCGTTTTCCACTCCCTTTCTTCCATTTTTAAGGCAAATTTAAACAATGAGTTATGAAAATACACAAATCAACTTTCTTCCTTGAAAATACACAAATCAACTAATTCATTCCTTTCTTTCTTTCTTTTTCTTTCTTTCTTTCTTTTCTTTCTTTCTTTTGTCATGGGGCTTGAACTCTGGGCCTGGGTGCTGTTCCTCAGCTCTTCAGTTCAAGGCTAGCACTCTAACACTTGAGCCCCAACACCACTTCCAGCTTTCTGAGTGGTTTATTGGAGATAAGAGTCTCACAGACTTTTCCTGCTCAGCTGGCTTTGAACCGTGATCCCCAGATCTCAGCCTTCTGAGTAACTAGGATTACAGGTATGAGCCACCAGCGCTCAGCCACAAATCAACTTTCTTACATTAAAGATAGCATCAACTTAGAAAAATTTGCTACAGATGCTTATCTCATATAAATCCTGGGCACCTACCCTACTGTACCAAACCTGCTTTCCACCCCTTTTGGAATATGCAATATTTTCCTGGCTTGATTCACCGGATCTTTCTTCTGTTCTAAGCAACATTTCAAACCCCACTGAGAGTTGTTCAATGTCAGTATTATAAAGCTCAAGGAGAATTTAATCCATCTGGACTAGGAGATGTGGACACTGAAGAAGGCTTAACATATCTTGAGCTTTCTATCTTCCTTATCATTGCTCTAAATCCTTAAGTCTTTTCTTGTCTTCAGGTAAAGATATCAGAAGTCCCATCTTCCAAATGTCCACCAGAAAAAAGAATCTAATTTTTCTATCAGAGCCACACACTCCACATGTATTAATGGATTCAGATCAGCACCTAGTAAGTGATAGCATTTATCAAAATAAAATGTGAAACCACTGATGGTTCTTGCACAACACAGTGGCACAGTGGGCACAACACACCTATCCATCCTCCCAAGTAAGTTCAGAGCAGACTCTGCTTCTTTGATTGCTAGCACACGAGCTTTAACATGTTAGAAAGTATATCATTCCCTTCCAATTCCTTTCACATCTCAAAGATAGGTAGTCCTGGGGATAGCTTCCATCTGAAAGAAGTCAGAGCAGCAGGGAGGGAGCATTAAAAACTCATCAGACTGTAATCTAAAATTTGTAGGAAATGAAAGCAAAGGAAAAAAATCCCATAAGCATAAATTTAACAACTTAATGGAACAGACTAGTTCCTCCAAAATACAAAATATCTCAACTCATTAATTATGAAATAAATAATGTGAATGGTACTATAACAATTACAAAAAAAAAAAAAAAGAAGTCACCAACGCCCATATAGTAGGAGAATTCTACCAAATGCGAAATCACCAATTCTACACAATTTTCTCCAGGACACTGAAGAGTAGGGAATACTCCCCAATTTCCAGTATAAAACCATTATTACTTCAATACAAAAACCAGGGGAGAAAAAAATAACAAAGCAAAACCAACAAAGATCAAGAACACGAATGTAAAGAGTCTTACTAAAATATAAGTAAATGGAATTTAACCATATATAAAAATATAGATTATGATCAAATGAATTATTTTTTTTTTTTTGGGTCCGGTGGTGGGGCCTGAACTCTGGGCCTGGGCACTGTCCCTCAGCTCTTCAGCTCAAGGTTAGCGCTCTACCACTTGAGCCACAGCGCCACTTCCGGCTTTTTTCTTTTTGCTTATGTGGTGCTGAGGAATCGAACCCAGGGCCTCATGCATGCAAAGCAAGCACTCTACCACTGAGCCAACTTCCCAGCCCTCAAATGAATTATTATGTAGAGGCAGAACTGGTTGAATATTTGAAAAGTAAATAAGTCTCATCTCACTGACAAAATAACACAAGCTAATTTTTTTTAAGTACATCAAAATAATCACCTTTCTTTAATACGCTAAAGATGAAAAATCACATGGTCATACCAATCAGAGCAGAAAAAGCATCTGACAGAGTTCAACAACCATTCAGGGTAAGAAAAGCTTTTAGGAAAATGGGAATATAATACAGGGGAAATGTCCTCCAATTGATTTTTACTTTCAATGACAAAATACTAAAGCTAAAACTTTGTATTTAGTGGTAAAAGACTGAAAGCTTTCCTGCTAAGACAAGGAACAAAGCAAGTGGTTCACTTACATTTAATATAGTACCACCAGTTCTAACCAATACAATAAGGCTAGAAAAGCCTTGCTGTGGCTTAAGTAGTAGAGCATTTGTCTAGCAAATATAGACTCTGGGTTCAACCTCTAGTACTGAGAAAACAAATAACTAAAAGTGGACCATTTTTAAATGTGAAACTATAAAAAAAAATTTAGAAAAAATTATTCAGAATTGAGAGCTAGGTAAAGATTTCTTAGTCTTGAAACCAAAAGTATAATCTATATCAAGAACCTACCGAAGCCTGGCGCCAGTGGCTCACGTTTGTAATCCTAGTTACTCAGGAGGCTGAGATCTGCCAGCCTGGGCAGGAAAGTCCACGAGACTCTTATCTCTAATAAACCACTCAGAAAACTGGAAGTGGGCCGGCGCTGGTGGCTCACGCCTGTAATCCTAGCTGAGGATCTCGGTTCAAAGCCAGCCCAGGCAGGAGAGACCTTGAGACTCCTATCTCCAATAAACCACCAGAAAACCGGAAGTGGCGCTGTAGCTCAAGTGGTAGAGCGCTGGCCTTGAGCTGAAGAGCTGAGGGACAGCGCCCAGGCTCAGGGTTCAAGCCCCATGACTGACAAAAAAAAAAAAAAAAGAAAAAAGAAAACTGGAAGTGGCGCTGTGCTAGCTTTGAGCTGAATAGCTGAGGGACAGCACCCAGGCCCAGAGTTCAAGCCCCATGACTGACCAAAAAAAAAAAAAAAAAAAAAACAGTGGCAAGATGGGGTGATGCAGTCCTGCAATCCCAGTACTTAGGAGGATCACAAGGTCAAGACCAGCTCGGTCTACATAGCAAATTAAATGCCAGGATACACTATATAAATGAGACTCTGATTTAATAAAAGGAAGAAGTAAAGGCAAAGGATTTAGAAATCTAATTAACTATGAGGCAAAAGGGATACCTAGGTAAGACTTAGTTCTAGAGAATAATCGGTCCAGTGCCCATCAAGTCAGAAAACTAAGTCTTCAAGGTGACAAGACAAATGGAAAATTAGGTGCATCTAAATATTTAAAGTGAGTTACATAATGTGGGAAAGGTTTGGAATTACAAGCACAGACAAACAGATGAAAAGAGGAAAAACAAAATACATATTAATTCTAATGAGAAACACAGTTGCATGGAAAAGGCACATTAGTAAATACAACAGGATTCAAAAATTTAACAATTTTCTTACATGATAATATAAAAACTTAATATTAACATAAACGTAATACTAACATAAATCTAATACTAACATAACTAACATTTCCAATATGTATCAATATTTTGGAAGAGGACAGAATAATAACATTATTTGAGAAGTTGTACAAGGATTGAAAGGAAAATAACTCTTTACTCCCATAGGTGATAATGCATAAAATAAAGGGAAAAGCAAAAACTGGTACAATTAACACACATTATTCAGAAATCTATTATAAGAATCAACTAAAGTAGTTGCCTCTAAGACCACAAATGGCATAGTAGGACCACTCTTTGGAAGTATGGTTGGTGGATTTTATAACAAGTCCACTAAATTGAAAACAAATCAAATCTCTCACAGATAATATGCAACTAGGCCAGAACTTGAACCATGTCATTTAACTCAGAATCAGATCCATTAAGTGTGAGCTCTGTGGCTGGCTTTTCATGGTTCTTCTACTACAATACCTGTCTAGCACAAAATAATACCTCAAAACATATTTTGATGGGTAGAACAAAGTAGTAGAGTAATGGGATTGCTTTTCTCACAAAAGTAAATGAAGGCAGGTGCTGGAGGCCCACGCCTGTAATCCTAGCTATTCAATAGACTAAGATCTGAGGCTTTCGATTCAAAGTCAGTTCAGTCAGGAAAGTCAATGAGAATCTTATCTCCAATTATAACCACCAATAAGCCAAGAGTACACATGATTAATCAGCCACTGAAGGATGACCATACAGAGAGTAGACAAGGCCAAGGCTGTGTATACTCCCACTTAGTTGTTGGATCTCTTTCTACTCTGCCCAAAGCACTGAAATCCAAAATATAAGGGAACCATCTCTAGTTGAAATATGCATCTGCTGTTACCATTATTCATATATCCATTTCATCCAAAGTTGATTAAGCCATTTATCCTATCAAACAATGTAAGGGAGAATAAAGTTTATGACTTTAAATAACTAATTTTCTGATGGTAGAACTATATTAAACAATAGTTTAAGATAACTGATATTAACAAAAGACTACATATTTAATGTTTTTATTATACACAATGACAAACTCTCATATAGTCATCAATGCATGATCATTGTGATCATCAATACAGGGCCAACCTTGCTTTCCAACATATATCTCTAAAGCAAAGACATTTGAAGAATGTAACATAAATCAGAAACTTGAAAAAAAATTGTAAATTGATGCATAATTTATGTATGATAAAACACTCAGTTCTTAATGTGTTTGAATTCTAACAATTATATAACCTTGTCTGCCCCAAATAATACATTTTCATGTCCCAGAAAGTTCAAATATGCCCCATTATCAACAACTACTTCTTTTATCTCCACAGATCAATTTTGCCTGTTCAGACTTTTTTGTTTTTTGTTTGCGTTATGGGTTTGTTTGTTTTTTTAGTTGTGGGGCTTGAACTCTGGACCTGTGTGCTGTCCCTGAGCTCTTCAGCTCAAGGCTAGCACTTTACCACTTGAGCCACAGACTTTTGCCACTCCCTCACAGACCTTTTTTTTTTTAAAAAAAGATCATTTATATATTTTTTATTTATTTATTGTGTGTGTGTGTGTGTGTGTGTGTGTGTGCGCGCGCGCGCGCGCACGCATGCATGCACATGTGAGCACAACAATCCTAGGGCTTGAACTCAAGGCCTAGGCACTGTTCCTTAGGTGTTTTTGTTTTTGTTTTTGCAAGGTTAGCACTCTACCACTTGAGCCATAGTTCATTTCCAACTTTTGCTGGTTAGCTGGAGACAAGAGTCTCACAGCTTTCCTGCCTGGGCTGGCTTTAACTATGATCCTCAGCTCACATGAACAGCTGGGCTATTCATGGACTTTTTAATAAGTAGAATGAAAGAGTATGAGGTATCCAGGTTTGGGCCTAAACAGAGTACAAGCATCATAGTTAGAAAGCAACATATATATACAAAATATAAAGTTGTAAAAGGACTTGCTCACAGAATGCTGAGGGGTTCAGGATGGTAGATATCTAGGATTGGGGGCTGATAACTTGACAGAAGGCTAAAAGGAAGCTCCAGAGAAAGTGGGGTTCAAAATTAAATGCCACAGTTCATCTCTGGAAAATAAGCTGTTAAATAGGCCTTTTTCAATGTCCTCAAATATTTCTCTGATCTAAAAATTGGTCAGTTCTCTCAATATGCTTTCTTGTTCCTCAACCTCCAGCTGATAAGATCAAGGTAGGAACAGTGTCCTATATTCTTTGACTATCCACAGAACAGTGCAGAGGACTCTCTGCCATCTCAGGGAAAAGAACAGTCTGACCGCCTGTCCTCAATGACTTTCTTATGAGAAAAGAGTCTCTACCCCTGTTTTAAAGCAGCACTCCCAGGTCCAGAGGCAGCCTTACCATGATTTGGATTTCCCTCTTGCACACCTGGAGGTCATGCTCATTGTTGACAAACATGCGTTTCAAGGCACATTTTAATCCATTGCTTGTCCTCACCAAAAACACGAGAGCAAATCCACCTGTGAGAGAAACAGATATAAGCTCTTTTGAGTCATGTTCAAAAAAGTCATCAGATAACTATGGGGCTGCAGGTGCTGCTGCAAGAGAAACACAGATATACGCTCTTTTGAGTCATGTTCAAAAAAGTCATCAGATAACTATGGCACTGAAGTCTCTGTTAATGGTACTGATGCTACTGTCACCCAGCCCTTAAGGGTAGCCTGACTTACAAGACGTTTCAAGAAGTATTACTTATAGGACCAGGAGCAAACACTACTCAACACATATCTGAAGATCAAAGATCAGCAGTAATCATCTTCCAAGAAACTACAAATAAGCAGATGAATGAATAGAAGAAAAAGACTCAATTACATCTACTCACTGTCTTTTAAATACTCTTATTTAATCCTTGCCATAATCCTGGATGTTATTTTTCCTACAAAAACAAGCACTAACTGAAGAAAAGAAAGGCTCAAAGAGATTCCAGTCACACCAAGACTGTTCTTAATGTGACTGCAGTACTCTTGCCCTCATTAGAGACTAGAAAATAATTTCTCTTTTGTTTGTAAATTTTTGTATTATCTTTAAGAAAATTGTTTTGACAATGCTTTTCTTCTCATCTCTTTCTTCTCACTCTATCTTCCAATTTAAACCTAAAAGTAGATCTTGATAGGTCCCTCCCTCCCACCTTATGGACTACTGAGAAGATACAAGATATAGGTAGGAGAGTGCTGTTCTACACAGCAGACATTAGGACTCAATTATCAGAAAGACTTCTTAACATCTACCCTAAAAGGCAGTTCAGAGATCATTAATAGAAATTTATATAACTCTATCAGGAATTCTCAAATAACTCTAAATTTGTTAAAGCTTAGAGTTCCACAAATTCTTAGAACTCCTAACCTCAACCTCACTCCCAAAGTACTGTGTGAAGTATTCAATGTGCTTGTTAAGAGGATTAAATAGAAAGGTATGACAAAGCTTTAGAATAAGCAGCAGTTGTGTGGAACACTCAGTCCATCAGCCTAACTTTGTACATCTCCATCATTTAGCTGTGCAGCAAAATGTCACTAGGCCCAGAAGTGGTCACTAATTGTGTGAAAGAGAACAGAGAAATAAGTCATTAGTACAACAATTTGAGTTAAGGTTAAGATATAGCACTAGGGCTAAAACTGATAGTTCAACTCTCTTGAGAAATAAGACTTGGGACTCACAGTCCCATTCTAATTTCTCTGGGGCTCAGTGTTATATCAGAACCTATCTGTTGGTACCCATGGCATTTCTTATTAGTTTATCTCTTACTAGTTCAGTTGACTATGATTCATTTCCATAAAGCTAGAAAGAGCTTTAGTCATAAAGCACTGTTGCATGTTTTCACAAAATACACACAAAAAGTCATGAAAAGCATTTCAATGCACTGAAATATTTTAAATGTACATCCACTGATTTACCAAGGACTTCTTCTTCAATATTCAGATAAGCACTAAAACCTTTCAAGTATTAATTTTAACTATGTCTCTAATCTTTGTATCTCAATAACATTTTTTCTACTTTCTTATAATTCACTGAACTACTCTATTATTAAATTTTTAGTGTTTCAGTATACTGAATGTAATGGTATTTTTCCCTAAAAATTATTAAAATAATAATCCATGTTAAAATAACTGGAATTCAGGAAGATGGTATAATAAATTACAAAATTTTTATTCATACTCAAAACTGTTTTGTATATGGCCGGAGTATTCATTTTGTGGAGTTTTGGATGTTTTAATAATTCATAGGAATACAGACTTTATAGTAATTCTCCTAGAGAGCATTAAATCCAAGAATTTTTCCTCATATGGAAAAACCAAAAGAGACGTAGGTATCCCATGGCTATTTATAGGCACAAGCTGGAGCATTATCGTTCTTCTGACTGTCCAAAAAGTGTCCTTTCCAGTTAACCTTCTAGAGAAACATCCTGTAATACACTTTAGATATTAAGGAGACATCAGATACTGGGAATGGGTATTTCTTTCATTAGAAATGAGTATCCCTTTTATTTTACTCCCAGCCAAGGACAGGAAGTGACAGAGCACACATTCTATATACTTGAGAGATGACTTGCAAATAAACTTCAAAATACACTGTTCATCACAGTTTTCACCTGTCTTGCCTGAAGAAGACCTCATATTTTCTCTACCTAGCAGACAACATATTTTAAAGGCTTTTCCATTTGTGGGGCCTCACACCACTAAAGGGCAAGTTAGTCCTTTCTGAAGCAGGATGATGACGCTGCAGTGTGAGATAAGTGCCACCAGATGGGAGCAGTGCAGTAGCAGATGGGAGCAGCAATGGCAGCAAGATGACCTTTCTAGCTAGGACTCAAGAAATGGGTCACCTACCACTTATCAGGAAGTACAAATGGTTAGTTAGGAAGCCAACCCAAATTCTTAAAGCCTGCAACTATAATAAATGTAAAAGAAAAGCAGTGACTTGCTGCTATGCCTAACATAGTGAGAACATTATTAAGCACCTATGCCTATAAGAGGGCTTATCTGTAGTTGGAGATTTAAACCATAAAACATTTAGACAGAGGTAAGAAAATCTGGCCATGCCAATCTCTCTGCCCACTGACATTTCATGAAACATTAAAATAACCTCATCAATAGGCTTATTTAATAACAAAGTAAAAATGGATCTGATCTATTAAGTGAAGCAAGTAAATAAGCAAGCAGGATAGTTGTAACATGTCCAGCCTAATTATGAAATACATAGGGCCTTTTTTTTTTAAACTCACACAAAGAAATGTGCTTTCTCCCATTTTCTTAAAATACATAGCACTCGATGTGTGTGTGTGTGTGTGTGCGCGCGCGCGCGCGCGCACACACGCGTGTCAGACAGACAGACAGAGAAGGAGGGAGGGAGGGAGGAGAGAGGGAGAAGGGAGAGAGGGAGGGAGGGTGAGTGTCCTGGGGCTTAAACTCAGGGCCTGGATGCTATCCCTGATTTTTTGTGCTCAAGGCTAGTACTCTACCACTTTGAGCCATAGCACCACTTCCAGCTTTTGGGTAGTTAATTGGAAATAAGAGTCTTATAGCCTTTCCTGCCCAGGCTGGCTTTGAACTGCAATCCTCATATCTCAGCCTCCTCAGTAACTAGGATTCTGGCTTTGAACTGCAATCCTCATATCTCAGCCTCCTCAGTAGCTAGGATTGCAAGTGTGAGTCACCAATGATTAGCTAAATTTATAAATTTTGATGGAAAAGTAGATGACTACAGTTTACAGTGAGTTTTGATGATTTTGTCTGTTGGGTTCTCCTCTAGATCATCATGTTACCACTATGTAAAATATAATGCAAACTAAATAATGAATTAATTTTTCTGAAATTGTTAATACAGACAACAGAAAAGGTAAGAGTATGGTGGAGACTATAGGAAACTAACTTGCATGACTGAGTAAAAGGCAATTGCAGATAGCTGTTCCACTTGGAAATACAGACAGTTCTATCAGCAGCATTAATTCTTAAATATAAGCCAGAAACCCACAGCTTTATATGAAAGCTCCTGACTTAAACATTGGCAATAAGTCACACTTTAATGCAACACACAGACAGACAGACAGACAGACAGACAGACAGACAGACACACACACACACACACACAGGCAATTAAGTCACACTTTAATGCAACACATACACACAGGAAAGCTTTACAAATTCTCTGGCCTTCCAATGTTCTACTTCTGATCTAATGTAAACTTATTCATGGACTAGATGTCTGGCTCAAGTGGTAACCCTGTGAGCAAGAAAGATGAAGGAACTAAGGGAGCATACAAGACCCTGAGTTCAAGCCTCAGTACTGGCACAAAAAATATTAGTATTTCCTTCATTTTACTGATGGCAAAGAACAGGAAGTAACATAGCTCATGCTTCACAAAGTTAACAGATGACTTGCAAATAAATTCCAAAATGTACACATTAACTCCTGCATTGGTTCAGAGTTCTTACCTTTCCTTCCCAAAGAGGTATTGATGGCATATTCCCCAACATTTGCATATGAGTATTTTTTTTTTGGGGGGTCCGGTCGTGGGGCCTGAACTCTGGGCCTGGGCGCTGTCCCTCAGGTCTTCAGCTCAAGGCTAGCGCTCTACCACTTGAGCCACAGCGCCACTTCCGGCTTTTTTTTTTTTGCTCATGTGGTGCTGAGGAATCGAACCCAGGGCCTTGAGCATGCAAGGCAAGCGCTCTACCACTGAGCCACCTTCCCAGCCCCTTGCATATGAGTATTTTAAAGGCAGTTTAAAAAATTATTCATTTCTATCTCCACAGCAACTGAATGAAGTAAACAATCTACTCTATTCATTTTCCCAATAGGTAAGAGATACAGAGAGATAGTTTCTTACATAAAATCGCATAGAATTAATTAGTAATAGAATTCAAATAAGATCCTTCTCCTTTCTATATATATATATTTTTTTGGTCTGGTCGTGGGGCCTGAACTCTGGGCCTGGGCGCTGTCCCTCAGCTCTTCAGCTCAAGGCTAGCGCTCTACCACTTGAGCCACAGCACCACTTCCGGCTTTTTTCTTTTTGCTTATGTGGTGCTGAGGAATCGAACCCAGGGCCTCAGGCATGCAAGGCAAGCGCTCTACCACTGAGCCAACTTCCCAGTCCCTCTATATATTTTTAAACCAACTACATATAACACAATGTACTTATGTATAGTCTCATGAGCTTTTACAATTTTATACATTTGTTTTGCCCATCACAATCACCCATCACTGAAGAGTTCTTTTTTTGGGGGGGGGGTCCAGTCGTGGGGCCTGAACTCTGGGCCAGGGCACTGTCCCTCAGCTCTTCAGCTCAAGGCTAACGCTCTACCACTTGAGCCACAGCGCCACTCCTGGCTTTTTTCTTTTTTCTTATGTGGTGCTGAGGAATCAAACCCAGGGCCTCAGGCATGCAAGGCAAGCGCTCTACTGCTGAGCCACCTTCCCAGCCCCCCACTGAAGAGTTCTTTATGTCCTGTATTAGACATTTTTCCTAACTTCAGATAATTTTTATCTCTAGAAATTAGTTTTACTTTCCCTAGAATAGATGAAATCACAAGTAGACACTCTTTTATGTATGACTTCTTACATTCACCATATTCCAAAGATCCTCATCGTTTTATCTACCAGTAGTTTTGGCTTTTGCCAGTTACTATTCTACTGCATATTCCATAAATATTTTATCCACTGAAAGACATGAGAACTGATTTTAGCTTTTGGCAATTATGAATTAAATATCTAAACAAAGGTTTCTTTTTAATAGGTAATTGCTGGGAATTGGGAGCTTAGGCTTGTAATCCTAGTTATTCAGGAGGCTGAAACCTACAGGATTGTGGTTCAAATCCAGCATGGGCAGAAAAAGTCTGCAATACTCTATTTCCAATTAACCAACAAAATGCTAAACTGAAGGCATAGCTTAAGTGGTAGAGCGCCTGCCATGAACAAGAAAGCAGAGCTCCAGTATAGCACCTAAAAAGAATATAGGTAATAATTTGTCTTACATAAGAAAAGAACTGTTGAGCCATATGGCAAGTGTATATTTAGTTTTATAAGAAACTGCGTTGAAGTTCCTCACAGTGGTTATATCATCTTATACTCTCCATAGTCACATGAGAGTTCCAGTTGTTCCACCTCCTCAGTAACACTTGGTATTACAAGAATTCTTTTTTGTCTTGGCCATTTATTTTAGTGGATACCAATATTTCACTGTGATTTTAACCCACAGTTCCCTATAGATCCTTCATTTAACCTCCTAGGATAAGGTGCTCTCTACCATTTGCCTGAAAAAAAAATGTTTTAATAAGCTTAAGATCGTGTGGTTACCAATGAAATTACTGACATAGCAGGATTTCTACCTCTTTAATAAGCAAAAAGGACAGAAATGCCTGGTTTTCTGCTGAGAGAAGGTAAGAATTTGTGATTCAAGAATCAAGTTTTTCACAGGCTAGAACTGAATTAGATGTTCCTGCTTCAGTCTTTAAGTAGGCCTGTGAAATTGTGTATTATAACCTTTACTTGACCAACTGGAGGATTATATAACCTCTAAAATCTCTTTTAGTTCTGATATCTAAGGAACACAATCACCAATGGAATTTTTTTTTTAAGACCAAGAAAAAAATAATCTCTTCAGGAGTCTCATCCTGATATTTGACATCCACAATCGTGCTTTGGAGGAAGAAAACAGCACTGTTCCTGTCTCTATGTCAAATACTGAATCACACTGAATGGTACCAGGCTCAGACACTGTTCTGAATAAAGTAGGTAACCAGTGACTTCCACTTGGTGAGGAAAAGTAAGGTGAGTGGGACAGAAAAGAAAAACTCCAAACTGATTATCTGAGTGGTGATGGAAAACAGCTGGGCAGACAATGAGAATGATTAGACTAAGAATATGAGACAAAGAAGACTGCCATGGTGCTGAGACAGCATTTCTGGACTTTCTACCAAAGAAGTTTTGCTGAATATTTTTAAATCCTGCCAAAAATCTAGGCACTAAAGATCTGGCCATATTTCTCTTGTTTATAAAAGAAAATTTGGGAATGGATCCACCTTTCTAACATTCAAAGTCATGAAGCAAAGGAGCCACAGACTACCAAAATGAGAAACACTTCATCCAGAATGCTTTGTTTCCCACTTTTCTGACCTCCGAACTCTTTTAAAAATAATGTTAAATCGGGCACTGGTGGCTCACCCTTATAATCTTTGCTACTCAGGAGGCTGAGATAAGAGGATTGTGGTTCAAGCCCCATGACTGACAAAAATAATAATAATGTTCAACTCAATGCATGTTGCTTACTTAATGGAGTTTGAATTGTGCAAAGAAGAGGAAAATAACCATAAAATAAAAATCCTGAAGCTTTTGTAAAGAATCAAAGAACCCCGTTAAAGTGGGGCTGACTCAAGAGATATGGGTAAGCCAGGCGCTGGTGGCTCACGCCTGTAATCCTAGCCACTCAGGAGGCTGAGATCTGAGGATCGCGGTTCAAAGCCAGCCCAGGCAGGAGAGACTGTGAGACTCCTATCTCCAATAAACCACCAGAAAACCGGAAGTGGCGCTGTAGCTCATTTGGTAGAGCGCTCGCCTTGAGCTGAAGAGCTAAGGGACAGCACTCAGGCCCAGAGTTCAAGCCCCACGACCGACAAAAAAAAAAAAAAAAGATATGGGTAAAGGGTGACCATGACGGCATTACTACCTGTATTTCCCCATCTGCAGAGTTTAAAACTAGCAATTTTTCAATTGGCTTCTTCTATGCTCTAGGATTAAAGCTATATGCATCCTCTAAAGGGCTGGGCTCTACACACATCTCTTTTCTCAGCTTTGAACTGAAAGTGAGGTTCAAATAACCCAGGCAACTCCATCTCCCTGAGGCTGACCTCTCAACGGTCCAAGGCTCCTCAGAGCCTTTGGGATTAAAGACAGGCAAAGTCCCTTGCACGTGGGAAGTAAGAAGATAAAGGTCTTTCCTCTTTGTTTCCACCACCCCCCTCCCCACCATAAAAAACCCTTTTTATCTGCATAAAACCTTACTGTAATAAAGTTTTTGTTTTTGTTGTTTGAACTCAGGGCCTTACATTCTTGCTTAGCTTTTCTGCTCAAGGCTAGTGCTTTATTACCTAAGACATGGCTCCACTTCTGGCATTCTACTGGTTAACTGGAATTAAAAGTCTCAGGAATTTGTCTGCTTGGACTCACTTCAAACCTTGATCCTCACAGCTCAGCCCCCTGAAAAGCTAGGATTGCAAACATGAGCCACCAGCACACAGCATCATAAAGTTTTAAGTCTGGAATATCTTTCTGAGATAGGCCCCAAAGCCTAACAAGGCCAGGAGGATCATATAAAGAAGCAGAATAGCCCAGGTCTCATTAAACACAGAGGCTACTGACACGATCACTGGGAGGGAGATCATGACAAAGGGTGACAACCACAACAAGGCAGGAAGTGTATACCTATTCCTGGGGTACCCACTCCTCAAGTCAAGGTGCTACAGAAGAATATGAGATGATAAATGCCATTTCATCTGATTTCCAAGAGAAGCTTGACTTCTCTTGATTTTCAAATTCAGGCAACAGACTTAAAAAAAAAAACAAACAACCTCCTACACCCTATTCTAGCTAAGGAAAACATGACTCCAGGCTAGGACTGAACTAGATGTCTTGATCACTCTTTCTAAAAGCCTGTAAAAATAAGCAGGTCATGCATTAAAACTGCCATTTGACCACTGGGAAATGGAGGTAAAGAAAAACCTAAGTGGCCTCCCCAGTACTGCCCTCACTAATACAGTCCTCAGGGGAGGGAACTTGGGTACACTACCCACTGTGTTCCTGAGCTCCCAAAATGATGACCAAGAGGCTGACAAAACCCTTCTCACACTGAAGACAACTTTGCCAGAAGTTTCAGAGGAAGAGACCATTTCCACAACTCTAGAACAGATGGAACAGAGCTCAGAAAAGTCTGTACAGGAAAAAAGGTCAAGCTGAAGCATGTGTCAACACTGACTGCAATGAGGGCTTGGGTGTCGTTTTTTTGCACGTCAATCTCCGCTCACTTGCCTCAAATTAAAAACCACCATGTGCCAACTCCTTCTGGGGAACATGGCAAAGCAGTCCTCTCCTCAGGCAAAAAGAACACCCAGATGGGGACAGCTTGAGGGATTCAACTTCTTCTCCCCAGTAGAACTGTGGGCAGAGATTGGTCCCCACTGGAAGTGGCACAGAAATATCAACAGAACCAAGACTACAGCCCAGGTTGAACACAGAACACCAGCAACTGGCTCTTCTTCTCAAGGAATATAAGGATCAGGGAATACCTACAACTGAGGGGCGGGGGTGTACACACACACACACACACACACACACACACACACACACACACACACGCACACGCACACGCACACGCACACGCACACGCACACACACACAGCACTTGCCTTTATGGACAAAGAAGATTTTTAAGAAACCACGTTGTTTTATGCTTACCAAAGGCTTGTGAATTATTGCACACATAGAATCACAGCACAGCAAGTTCGGCCCTATCATCAGCTAAGGCACAGCCTTCCTGGGCTACCTGGCCCCGTGTTCACTGTACTACTCCCCCTGGGTTAGCTATATGGCAAATATAAAAAGAGGTGAAACATTAGGAAGGTTATATTATTTGTTCACTGAAATCCATAGAGAAGCTTCTCCAGGTCAGACTAAGCCTGAGCCACTTTCTTTTGTCCTCACTGCAGCCAGTATCACCTTTTCAAAACAGAAATCAATGCCACTCACCTGTTTAGTGCTGCTCAAGGTTTGTCCATTTGTTCTAGAATGAAACTCCCTGTGCTGCTTATGGCCTGTAAGGCCTGAAAGATGGGATCTCCCAGCATCCTCATATATCATAGCTTTCCACTGCTCACTATTCCACAAAGCCTTCTTGCTTCCTCCGATCTATCTAAAGTTGTTCATGTACTTTTCTTTGCCCATGTCACTCTATCCTTGGCCTGACCAGTTTCTACTAACATCCTTCAAGTTTCAAGCTAAATCTTACTTAACTCCAGACTAAGCCTTCCTTGATTGCCCCTACTCACAGCTGCTTCAGATAAGGTTGAGTGCCTAGTTGTACACAGTATCCTCTACTTTTCTTTCAGAATATTTCATAAGTATAATTAAACACTTGTGTGGGTAATTCCTGGTTTGATGCTTTCTGCCCTAGTAGACTGTAAATGGACTGAGAGCAGGTACGATGATAATGATGATGACAGGATAATTTACTCTGGCTTTTGTATTATTCAGCCCAGGGTACTCACGTGTTTTGTTACCCAACTTGTTTGACTAGTACTATAAAGGAGAGCAAAACAAACAACAAAGCAACAATAACAATAACAAAATACTCTATTGGGTCCCAGTACTTTAGAAGGTTAGAATCTCCATCCTTGGGCATTATGCTCAAAGTACAGCTATATGGGAGAAGTTTCTGTGTTATCACAATAAGGAACACTTATCTTACAGATGATCCCTTCTTTCAAAAATACTCACCGGACATCGGTGGCTCACACCTGTAATCCTAGCTACTCAGGAGGTTGAGATCTGAGGATCACGGTTCAAAGCCAGTCCGGGCAGGAAAGTCTGTGAGACCCCTATCTCCAATAAACCACTAGAAAACTGGAAGTGGTGCTGTGGCTCAAGTGGTAGAGCACTAGCCTTGAACTGAAAAGCGCAGGGACAGCGCCCAAGCCCAGAGTTCAAGCCCCATGCCTGACCAAAAAACAACAAAAACAAAAAAACTCTTGTACTGGGAAAAAGAAGTCAAGAAGCACTGAACTCCATGCCATCCTTCAGTTGAGAACAGGAAGCCAGAGCCAAGCTTTCCCTGAGGCAGTGGCCACCATCTTCCAGAAAGTGGTATACACACAGAGAAGCTGAGAACAGCTGAGGGAGCTATGTCAGTACCTAGATGCTGTAGATGCCCAAGTTCTGGCTCCATTCATTTCCAACATGTGTATGATTACTGGTCCATATTCTCTAAACATAGGACTTGGGAAGGATAAAACATAGCCTGACATTCTCTCAGCTCCCAACTGTTAATTCTAGAGTATTCCAGTTTAACTCCATGCTTCAAAGCTTTCTTGGTTTTCTCTTTACTACTTTTAGAGTAAGATCTTAATTCTGTTCAGAAACAACACTTTCTAGTGTGCTAGTATGAGTTCAGTATCCATGTCATGGATGTACACGGGTATCAAAGTACCTTTGAGGCTAAGTTCACGTTGACCATACTACCTTCTTCCACCCCAACTAATGCTATCACCAAGTAGATTTCCTAACCCCAGAAACCATCCTTTCCACTCCATCCTTGGAGCTCCTTCTGTTACTGTTTCCCCTTCTTTTTGCCAAAGCATACAAAAGCCCAAATTTCTTAATGCAGTAGTATATAAAAACTTTTATACTTTTCCTGATCTTACCATAAAAATTTCAAATACAGTAAAATTGAAAAAAATCACACTGCAACCATCCACATATATATACCACCTGTAATCTACAAATAACCTTTTACTCTCTGTGCTTTATATACTCATCTATCCAAACATCAACTCATCTAATCTTTGACAAACATTTGGATGAACTTCAGTGCATTTCCCTCTTAAATACTTCAGCATACAAATTTATGGTGGTCAGGGTTTGTGATAGGTATTTCTGAACGCCAGCTTTTCTTTTTCACCCATGGATGCTGAGGATTAAATTCAAGGCCTCATACATGCTAAGTAAGACTCCCCCCCCCTCAGTTATATACCCAACCCTTAGGTATCAACTTGACTAGTTTGAGGGATGCCTAGAGATTTAGTAAAGTATGTTTCTAGGTTTGTGAACATTTATAGAGAATAGTGGTATGGGGGGGGGGTCAATAAACTGAGTGGGAAAGATCCATTTTGAATATGGGCAACACCAGCCAAGAGGCTCAGGGACCAGACTGAACAAAAAAGTGGAAAGGAGTAAACTTATTCTTTCTGCCTTTCTCACTTTCCCTTCCTCAATAGGTATGTTTTCTGTTGCTGTTGTCCTTGGATGTCAGATTCCAGGTTCTTCAGCCTTTGAACTTGGGCTTGCATCAGTGACTCAGGTCTGACTCTCCGAGGACTTTGGCCTCATAGTAGGGACTGTATCACCACTCACTCATTCTCTAGTTCTGAGGCTTCCAGACTCTCGGACTGAGCTCTTGCCTTTTTCAAGTTCACCAGCCAGCTGCTGACAGTCATGTAGAACTTTCAGCCTGTGTGCCTTATAAGCCAATATAATAAGTTCTCTCTACAAATATATGTCCTACTGGTTTGGTTCCTTTGGAAAACTCTAGTTTTCTTAAAATAATCGTATCTCACTTGTCTGCATATGGTCTCTCACTAAGTCTATATTCTCTCAGAGAGCAAGGATATTTTACTTCCCCACAATGATTCGATTTACCATACTCTTCACCTCAAGCTGATATAATGATTAGATACATTCTATTGAGTGGCCCACTTAATCTAGCTGGCTCATATCTCTCTTGAGAATTTGAAGTAAATACCAAGAACTTTGATCAGATGGTTGCTATACAACCACCTTATAAGAGGCTACTGTCAGCCAAGGGCACACTTACAAATAGGCACAGAAGAATGTTTTGCAATAAAGAAAAAAATAATAAGTAGATGCTTGGAAGACGCAATCTGACATTATGAGGATGCCCTACAGGAAGAGAGGTAGACAGACAGGAGAATCCACACAATCTAACTTCATATCCCACTCTTGGGTTTTAGGGGGTTCCCTTGTGTTTGTCTAATAAATTCTTCTTCATTAATCTAATTTGTATTAAATTTTTGATCCTTCCACTAAGTGGCCTCTAAGCTACCAATAGGTTTGTATAATATTTAAGCTCTAATATGATCTAGAGTTTTAATCATTTCAAGCATTATAGAGCCTAACAGAAAGCATCCAGAACAGACTACTAGAACATTGAAAACTGTACTTTGAGGGCTGAGGGCATGTGGCTTAACAAGCATGAGACACTGAGTTGAAACTTTAGTACCAAAAGGGGGGAAATTGTATTTCATGAATTAGAAATTTTAGAAATTTTGGGAGTGAAGCTATGGCTCAAGTGGTAGAGTACCTTATTAAGTAAAAAAGCCAAGTAAGAGTGTGAGGCCTTGAGTTCAAGCCCTAGTAGCAAAAGGAAGGGAAAGAAAGTGGGTGAGAGGGAGAAAGGAAAAGAGGGAAGGAGAAAATACAGGCAGGCAGGCAAACGGGTAGGAAGGAAGACAGGGGGAAAATGGAAGGAATAGCAATTACCCTGAACTTATTATTACATACTATATACATGAATCAAAACGTTACACTATAATTTCAATTAGAAATAAATATAGTTGCAAAAGAAAAAAACTGTACTGAGAACATTCATTACTTGGGGATGTTGGAAGGTGGTTTTTACCTAGGATTATCAGAAAGCAATCATACAGAAGAGGATTTAGTCCTTCAATGGAAGGAAACACACAGGCTGGAGTCTATCATATTAAATGAAATAAAAGCTCAGCTAGGGCCACACCTGTCAAGACGTTGACTCAAAAAAAGAAAGGACTAAAAAAAGAATTAAAAAAAAAAAAAAAAGAAAGGACTAGGAGCACACCAGCTCCAACTGATAAACAGTATTATTTCTGCCTTTGGTGTAAAACCAGGACTGGAACTAGGGTGAGGGGAGTAAGGCTCTTACCTGGGGCACAAAAATACAGAGTCACTATAACTGATTTTCCTTTTATGTCAGGCTGCAGAACAGCTGGCAACAGCTTTGTTACTGATCCTGTTCATTATTTTAAATTCTGATATTTTGTTCATCATGTTTTTTTTTTTTGCATTGACTTTTATGTTTACAATACTGCACATAAATCCGATTACTGTATTTGGGGCACCTCCTTCAATTCTAGAAGTGAGTGCCTCCCCTTAGCTCTCTGGCCCTGTATGAACCTACAATCTGCACAGTAGAGAAGATGGCCCAGGTAGCAGCTTCCATGAAGGCTTTTCCACCCTGTTCCACAGAAGCTCTGAGTTGAGATACTCCTTCAGGAAAAAGAAAAACTTACAGAAAGACTCTGAAGAAATTAAGGGCTTGGAACAGGAAGAGAACAGTCCTGTAGAGCTTGTTTCTGGCTCTCCATGGAGTTCCAGCCATGCAGTAAAACTCCAGGGATAGCCTATTCCCAGGCCCTCTTGGGCCCAGCTGTGATCTGATTTGATTCGGGCTCCAAACCAAACATACAAAGCCAAGCTTTATTGATGCAGAGATCCAATATTAACTGCCTAGAAATCAAATTAGCATAAACGAGTACTAAAAATAAAAGTGATATAGGGTTTAGAGGAAGATAGTCCTTTCATTAACCACAGGGTATTGGGGTTCTCCATGAAGGACTGAAGAAGGAAGACACAGGTCAGTGAAGAGAAGCCAGAAGCTAGGGGGGGAAATCTGAAGCTTAATTAGGATCTACAATGTTCACTCCTTGGAAGCCAGGCATGCAAGGGAAACCAAGGTGCCCCAGAAGCTTATAACCAACAAGGAAGAGAGATCAATCTGTAAATCAGGAGATCCCACTGGGCCTAGAAGAAGAGTAAGACAATGCTGTCCAAGTGTCTTGTACTGCTGTTAAGGCCATAAGTCAAACCAAGTTGAAGAGGTTAAGGGGTAAGAGCTTAGTACTCTGCACACTGTATCAGCAAGCAGTTCAAGCTAAGCAGTCAAGCCTTCTGGTAGGAAAGCCAGCTGACAGGTACCACAAACAATATGTAACATGTATAAAAATTCTATTAAATTACCTGAAAGTTCTACTTCTACCTCGACGGGTATAATCTAAAATATACACAAGAGAATGTTCAAAAACACCACACATGCACACAAATCTATTAAGTATGGAAAATGGAAAAATGATTCATTGTCTAGTAAAAAAAATTATTTTAAAAACCTCAAAATGCCCATACAAAAGATATTATACAGCCAGTAATATTTTAACATTTGGAATATATTAACATGTTAACAATACATTAAATAAAAACAAAAAAGTTTATTAACAACCCAGCTACCTAAAGATAGGTGCCGAAGGCAAAGAGATTAGAAGAAAACACAACGAAATGCTGTGATGAAAACACAAAAAAATTTCTAACACCAATTTACCGGTAGGTGATAGAATTATAGATGTGTACTTTCTTCCAAATCCTTTTTCCAAATTTTCGATTGCAACCATGTATCATCTTTATATTATCATTTTTTATTGGCATACATTAGCAATACAAAGGAGGATTTCATTCTGTTTCCACAAACAGTACTCAGTGGAATGTATGCAATGTATTCCAATTTCTCTATCACTCTTCCTTACCCCCTTTCCTAATACAATTTTAAGAGGTTCACTGTTCTATGTTTATACTTGCCAACAATCTTTTTAAATAATACGCATTCTCTCTAACCCACACCCTCTCCTCGTATCCATCTCCCCAAGAGAATCTGTTTCTCTTTCCTCCTTCTCCTCTCCTTTTGTAGTATCAGGATTTGAACTCAGGGCCTCTTTCTTGCTTAGCAGGTATTCTATCACTTGAGCCAGATCCCCAGCCTTTTATTTCTCAGGCAGGGTCTCTCTTTTTCTTTTTTCTGCCTGAGGCCTGATCTGAACAGACATCCTCCTACTTTATTTAAATTACCCATGCAATGTTGAGGTAATAGGCATGTTACCACCATGCCCAGCATTTTTGTCAAGATGGAAGTCTTTTTAACTTTTTTTTTTTTGTCAGTCATGGGGCTTGAACTCTGGGCTCAGGCGCTGTCCCTGCACTCTTCAGCTCAAGGTGAGCCTCTACCACTTGAGCCACAGCACCACTTCCAGTTTTCTGGTGGTTAACTGGAGATAAGAATCTCACGGACTTTCCTGCCTGGGCTGGCTTTGAACTGTGATCCTCAGATCTCAGCCTCCTGAGGAGCTAGGATTACATACATGAGCCACCAGCGCCCAGCTTTTTAACCTTTTTTTAAAACCAAAATTAAGGCAAAAAAAAAATCCATGAAAAATTTCAACGTTTTAAATAAAGACAATTAGTATTGATTTTCCTTTGGCCTACAGGTCTATTATAGCTGGATACAGCATTGTTACTGACCCTCATTTTATGTGAAGGTACTTTGTTCATCCTGGAGATTTTACACTAATTTGTTTCTACATTTACTCTAAGTCCAACTGGCTAAATTCCTGGAAAATGTTCCCACTGGCCATAATGGTCATGCAGTGAGGTAGACCAATGCCTGTCTTGTCTTCTGGAAGCACAGAGCAGGAATTAAAGCAGGAGAATAGCCTGGAGACAGGAACAGCGTGGCCCAGAAAGCCTCCCACATACCCACTCAGGTTCTGCCAGACCACAACTGCTACAAAGCCTTCCTCACCTCCACTAACCCTTTCTTCCTCCTCAATAACTTTCTGGGATTAAAATAGAAAAATCCTTTCCATTCAAAAGATACACAATAACTGATACTCCCTCCCCAACCACATGGGAGCTGAATCAGTCTAACAGAACAATACTCTAAAATATTTTTATGTTAACAAGTATGTTCAAATTTTCATGGTGGCATAAATACGATGTACATATACATATTCAAAGATCAATCAAATAAAATGAATTATAATGATTAGCTTATTTGGCTATACTGTGAAGCTTATTAGGACTTAGGTCCACCTAGTGACATTTATGCATATACTTTAAAATTTTTAAAAAGGAGCCAGGAGCTGGTGGCTAATGCCTGTAATCCTAGCTACTCAGAGGCTGAGATCTGAGGATCACAGTTCAAAGCCAGCCTGGGTAGGAAAGTCAGAGGACTCTTATCTCCAATTAATCACAGAAAATGCCAGAAATAGCTCTATAGTTCAAGTGGTAGAGCACTAGCCTTGTGCAAAAGGAGCTCAGGCCCAGAGTTTAAGCCCAGGACTGGCAAATTAATTAATTAATTAATTTAATTAAAAAGGGACCTAAAGGCTCATTTTCACAAGATCAAATCAGTAATCACA
This sequence comes from Dipodomys merriami, assembly GCF_024711535.1. NCBI lineage: Eukaryota > Metazoa > Chordata > Mammalia > Rodentia > Heteromyidae > Dipodomys > Dipodomys merriami. The sequence goes on along the minus strand of NW_027206213.1, from coordinate 735,511 downwards.
GAAGCATGACCACTTAGACATTGCAATAATAACAACAGATCTATCTGAATATAGGAAGAAGCACACACAGTGTTAAGGCCAGCCACAAGGCTTGTTTCTCAACAGACCTTTACATCTTCCATCTACTTTATAGCACATCTGTTCAGGACACTGCTAGAAATAGCCTGTTGAGATTCATCTCTGTGCTAAGCACTCCCACATGCATTAACTAATTTCATTCTCGTGACAATCCCGTGAGACAAGTATTATATCCATCTTGTCAATGGGGACCAACTGCAAATTCACTATGAGCAGCAGAACTCCAATCATCTTTCCCAAACCTAGATATATAGACAGTGCTCTTGTCCCATGCTACCATGCTCACAATCACAAAATAGGCTTCCAAAAGATTCTCCAGCACACTTCACTATGATTTTCTCATTAAGTTACCCAACATCCATTAGAGACCCAACTTACACAAAATGAGACACAGCTAAGCAAGGAATTCACTTAATTTTCTGATGTCTGACCTCTGGCTCCACATACTTAACAGTGTCTACTATACAGTCCTATAAATACCCTATGCAGTAGGGAAGGTAGAATTTATTCCAATAGTGTAAGGGAGAAGTGGTCTTCTAACACTCCTCCTCTTTGTTCATTCTGCCCCCAGGGCAGGAAGCGCTGAGTGACAACCTGAGAGAGTACTAAGTAACTACTGGTGCATTGCTTTTCAGCACATCTTCTACCTTCCAGCACAGTGGAGTTAATTTCTCAGATCAGACTGCAGCTGCAAAGCTTGAGTTACATTCCTTCCTCACCAAATTCTATTTTCTTACCCTTTGTATTCACTCTACACAGCAGGAAGCAGGACACAATCTATACTGTGCCAAAAAGGAGCCCAGATGTTGCCAGTGCCTCCCCCCAATCCCTGAAATCTTTGTCTCCACGGGACACAGGAGGGACTTCAATGGAAGCCAGCACTGTAGGTCAGGAAGGCTAAGAGAAGTTAAAGGAAGTGTTCTTATTCTTAAATTCATCCTTGTATCCCACTCATCTTCATTAAGGGCTCCCAAGAAATTAAACCTCCTAGGAAACTGTGGTTTGAGTTGCGAGGGTCCTCCTGCATTGGAGGGGAGACGGTAGAACTTGCTACATTCATTCCTCACTCCTTCCCCCTAGGGCAATAAAAGGGAACACAGCCACCTCACCTCTCAGCTTTCAAGCAGTAACTAATTGTAAGTGAAAAACAGCATTAGGCAAAATCACAACACACACACACATCTCAGTAGGGTTATGTTAGTAAAAGTATGTGATGGGGGACAAAAGGGTAGAAAATACATTCTGTGAAACTCGGAACAAAAAGACAACTTAGGCTTTCCTCTGAAGGTTGAATATAGAGAGATGCAGTTGATTAGTAGGATCCTACTTCATTGCAATTAGTGATTCAATCCTAAGGAAACCTGAGGACAAAGCTGAGCACATCAACAACCTGGCTCAGGCTACAGTTCAAATGCAATGAGATCTGCTCCTGAGTACACCACCTTCTCCTCCACACCACAGATCTATACAGCCCAGCCACCTACCTTTAGATCTAAAATTATTTTCAGGGTCAAAAACATCATTTTAAAAAGTCTCATGCAGCAGTGGTACTCACTAGACACATATGGAAAATGAAAGACAACTTGTGGGAATGGATGGGAGGGAAAAAGTTGGTAGAGAGGGAAAGAGGGGTCCACGCTTTATGTGATTTATGTTACTGTAATCCCTTTGTATATCACCTTTATAATAACAATTTAAAATTTTTAAAATTTCAACACCAAAGGGCACTGAGTTTTTCTCCTTCTACTATCCCAAACTTAAGTCCTATAAGATCCTGAATGTTGGCTGGGAAGGTGGCTCAGTGGTAGAGCACTTGCCTTGCATGCCCGAGGCCCTGGGTTCGATTCCTCAGCACCACATAAGCAAAAAGAAGAAAGCCGGAAGTGGCGCTGTGGCTCAAGTGGTAGAGCGCTAGCCTTGAGCTGAAGAGCTGAGGGACAGCGCCCAGGCCCAGAGTTCAGGCCCCACGACCGGACCCCCCCCCCCCAAAAAAAAAAGATCCTGAATGTACCCACTGTCTTTCATGCCCCTTTCCATATCAATTCTGATGTCACTTCTACCTTTGGTCCTGCCTCTAGAGTCTATTAATCCCTAAAGAGGTTTCATTCAAGAAACTATGCCCCTAATCCCCTGTCTTTATTTAGCATATTCCAAGTTTCTGATTTAGAAGAGGAAAAAACCAAAACCTCACACTCATTACTGCTTTCTTCATCTTTTTCCCTTCTCCACAAACACATTTTAAATAACCTATTTTCTCTCATTCTACCTCCTGATATTCAGGCCTTCTGCAAGCCCCAGACCTTCCTGTGGTTCTTTCCAGATGGCCCCTGACATGGCAGCCAAGCAGCGATTTTTCACTGCTGACATTCTTCTCTCTTCCCTCTGGGTTTCCAAAGGATGTTGCATGCGGGAGGGTCTGGTCATGGGGCCTGAACTCTGGGCCTGGGCGAGGTCCCTCAGCTCTTCAGCTCAAGACTAGCACTCTACCACTTGAGCCACAGCGCCACTTCCGGCTTTTTTCTTTTTGCTTATGTAGTGCTGAGGAATCAAACCCAGGGCCTCAGGCATGCAAGGCAAGGGCTCTACCACTGAGCCACCTTCCCAGCCCCAAGTCCATGAGACTCATCTCCAATAAACCACCAGAAAACCGGAAGTGGTACTGTGGCTCAAGTGGTAGAGGCTCACCTTGAGCTGAAGAGCTGAGAGACAGTGCCCAGGCCCTGAATTCAAGCCCCACAACCGACAAAAAAAAAAAAAGTGTAAGCATCAACAGGATAGGTTTTATGTCTACCATTTTTCTATTTATTATATGTATTTTCGTTTATAAGTACCTCATGTCTCTCTGTTGCTCTGTTTATCCATTACTGTCCTTTGTGTTGAATGTATCATTTTAATTCTATTGTTTCTCCCCCTCCCTCCATTTTCTGGATTGTTTCCTTCATGTTTGCCCTAGGGTTATAATTAACACTTCAATTTATAATACTCTAATTCAGATTAATACCAATTTAATTTAAACATTATATAAAAAGTATATTCTAGACAGTCCTATTCTCATCCTCTTCCTTTGTGCTATCATTGGCACATTGTAGGTCAATTAACAAATTTATGAGTATTGCATTGTATAGTTTTCTATTTTGGAGGGGGGGAGATCCAGTCGTGGGGACTGAACTCTGGGCCTGGGCGCTGCCCCTCAGCTCTTCAGCTCAAGGCTAGCACTCTACCACTTGAACCACAGCACCACTTCCGGCTTTTTTTTTCTTTTTGCTTATGTGGTGCTGAGGAATAGAACCCAGGGCCTCATGCATGCAAGGCAAGCGCTCTACCACTGAGCCACCTTCCCAGCCCCCTGTATAGTTTTCTTTAAAGATAGATAGCAGAAAAAAAAAAAAGAATTACAAACAGAAAAATATATTGCATTTTATGTTTCCCTTTTTAAAAAGAGTGTAAGAATGCTTTTATAATATCTGTAGGACCAATGACTGTCTCTAGAAGACTAGACTTGACTTTCTTATTGGCTTAATGGATATTTCCACTTGTAATTTTCATATGGACCCCGAATTCAGCCAATCAGCCCCTCCCCCTGCCTCATTTCCTGTATTTTCTTTTTTTCCTTTCTTTTTTTGCCGGTTGTGGGGCTTGAACTGCACTGTCCCTGAGCTCTTCAGCTCAAGGCTAGCGTTCTACCACTTGAGCCACAGCATTACTTCCGGTTTTCTGGTGGTTTACTGGAGATAAGGGTCTCACAGACTTTCCTACCTGGCCTGGCTTTGAATCGTGATCCTCAGATCTCAGCCTCCTTAGTAGCTAGGATTACAGGCATGAGCCACTGGCACCGGGCACTTCCTGTATTTTCTATGACTGTGGATGCAACCATCTAATTATGTCTGCTTGGAACTCATCAACCATCATCTACCCTATCTCCTGTCTTCAGTAACATCTTTCTTCCAGTATCTAATTGATTATCAAATCTTTTCTCCACCTATTTCAAGTTTGCTTATTTCTGCTTATACTCATTAGCATCACCTTGTTTCAGATGCTCCACAGTTTTTTTTCTGGAATACTGCAATTTCTTAGTGCATGCTAAGAACAGAAACCTTTAGGTGGAGGTACTCCCTAATTCAGTGATTTATCTTTTTCTGGATATGTCTGGCCCTCCACGTGGGGGTGGGGGGCAGGGAGAGGCCTGGGAAAGAACTAGAGAAAGAGAGCATCTGGGCCTGGGCTAGGCCTTATCTAGGGTATGGGCGGAGAAAGGTGTGGCCACATCAAATTCAGATGTGACCTCATTGGATGCAGATGTGACATCTTCCAGGTGTGCCAGTTGCCTAGGTAATGCAAGTACTGGGTGGAGACTTTGCTGCAAGGAGGGTGGAGTCTGCTCACCATCCAGAAGCGGACCTTACAGCATTGAGATAAAGTACTTGGTAAATAGCTAAAATGCTAATAAAGGGCCTAATTAGCTGGCTTCAGTGGGGCTGTGGGATCCAAGTTTCTAAAAAGCAGCTGAGCCGAGTGCGGGTGGCTCAAGCCTGTAATCCTAGCTACTCAGGAGGCTGAGATCTGAGGATCGCTGTTCAAAGCCAGCCCCAGCAGGAAAGTCCGTGAAACTCTTATCTCCAATAAACCACCAGAAAACCGGAAGTGGCGCTGTAGCTCAAGTGGTAGAGCGCTAGCCTTGAACTGAAGAGCTGAGGGACAGCACCCAGTCCCAGAGTTCAGGCCCCAAGACCCACCAAAAAAAAAAAAAAAAAGCAGCTGACACAATGATCATTTGCCCACCTGAGAAGCTACTATCCCATGATCAGGAGATATTTGGATCTCTTTGAAATAAACAGTTAAAAAAAAAACAGTATATGAAGAATACTTCGAAGAAATCGAGTGTCTTCATGTTTAGAGAGAGAATATAATAATATGTGTGATTAAATAAGCTGCACCACTCTGGGGTAGGGCAGTATGAGAAACTATCATTGCTGCTCAAGGGGTCTGGGGGAAGGAAGCTAATGACTTCGCAAATTCTTGTTTTCCTGAAAAGACTAAGGGGGAGGGGGGAGTTACTGTAGATAGTATCCACATTCTAAATGACTAGTCAAGATCCTACAGAATGAAACCTCTTTGCCAGATGCCAGCTCAAGCTAGTGTGAACATTAGACAAGGTAAAAGAGGTAAGTTAGGCTAAGGCAGTTTCACAAACAGGGCTCAAAAACAATAGGAAAGAAGAAATATAGGTTGTGGAAATAAAATTTGCTGTCCCAAAGCCTTTGCAAATATGAGGAAAAGGATGCTGATGTTGAATCTCTCCAAACTTCCCTCAGGCTGGGAGAAAGTAAGATACCAGTGAGAGTCCCACATCAGCCTCCAGGCTTCTAGCCATGACAGTTCAGTCACCCACCCACCTTTATCATGTGTGAGTGCCACTTCCCAGAACTCTGGCAGCTTTTCAAACATCTCCACGTGAGAGATACCAAGGGGCAACAGAAAGAAAGAACAATGGGTAGGAAGTCAGGAGGCCTAGTTCTGGGCCAAGTTCCACAAATGACAAGCCATCCTTGTAAGCAAGTCATCACACTTTTTCTGGGCCCTAGTTTCCTTATCTGTAAAGTAAATGTGGTGCTGGATGACTCTGACCCCTGGAGCTGGGTAACTGCTATACTTGGGTGATTCTTTAGGGACAGTAAACACACAGGACTAACTCCTAAATTCTACACAGGGATTGGAAGGATCAGTTCTTTAAAAGACAAATGTTGCTTTCATGCTCGGGGGGGAGGGGATGGTCGGTGTGAAGGTGAGGGGAGAAGAGCAAGGAAAAGGAAATAAATTACAGCAGCCCTCTGACATCTGAGCAATAGGGGCATTACAGCAAAACATTCTTTCCTTTGGGGAAGGTTTCACTCAACTGCACACAACTGCACCACTGAATTTTCCTGACAGGGGCACAAATCCTCAAGGCAGAGATTTTCAGATAAGGGTCTCTTAAAGAGTTTACAAAGTAAAAAGCAAAACTTGAAATTCATTGTGTGTGTGTGTATATGTTTGTGTGTGTGTGTTTACCATACAGTCAGTAGCCAAAGTCCTTCTGAGTCTCAGCTACAAAGCTGACAGCCCAAAGATCCTATCGGCCTGAGCGCAGCTCAGCAATGGGCCCAAAGACACTTGTTCCCACTTTCCTGATGTCCTTTGATTTCATCATTTGATTCCTAGCAATTTGTTTCCTAAGAAGCAACTCATTAGATTCCATGAGCATAGCTGTTTCTATTTCAATTCTGAATTAACTTCATTTTTTTTCCAAAACCATAATATTTGTTCAAAATATGAATTTTCACCTATAAGGTATATTGAATAGGTAGGTTTCATTAGGTATCCCATGAAGAGACCACCACACGCTATTCAGGCAGGAAAAGAAGTTTATTTACTGAACTGCTGCCCTGGCCCTGCTTGGTGGACAGGCATGACCAAATGGGGCAACCCACCCCTGGGCCAGGACTTATCTAGGTAAGGGACAGGAAGAGGTGTGGCCAGGTAGGGGAAAGGTGTGGCCACACAGGTTCTATATGTGACCTCAGGGTCAGATGGGAGGCATGTGAGCAGAGGTGGCCCAAGATGTGACCTAGCAGGAGGGAAAGGTGACTACTTCCAGGTGTACCAGCTACCTAGGTAACAGATACTGGGTGGAAACTTAGCCAAGAGGTAGGGAGATGTCTGCACTGGGCCTGCATGGCCTGGGGCAGACCTTACAATCATCCACAGTACAAAACACCCTGTCACTACAATAAAATACTTATAAATTTTAATTCAAGTTTAAAATACAACAAGGGAGGAGGTAACAATGCTTGACAAGAAATGTACTCGCTGCCTTACTCATGTAACTGTACCCCTTTGTACAGCATCTTTACAATAAAATAAAATTAAAAAGAATTTCAGAATCCTAAAATCCCTAGTATTTGTTAACAATCTCATTTAAGTGGCAGCAGAGTTTTTCATCTATTTATGAGACATACCTTTTCTGGAGAAGCTCTTATAAAAACACCTGATTTAAAAACAAAACAAAACAACAAGTCTCTGTCTCTACTACTACTACTACTACTACTACTACTACTACTACTACTACTACTACTATGTAGCCCAAGCTGGCCTTGAACTTGTGATCCTCTAGCCTCAGCCTCTATTGTACTGCAATTACAGGCATGTTATCACTAGGCCTAGTTCCTTTAAAAAGTGAGAGAGAAAGAAAAGAGGAAGAATAGGAAGAGGCGGAGGAAGGACTCAGTTGATTAAGTAGTTGGGAGGTCCGTTATCTTCACATGAACACCCCTCCCTAACACTCAAGTATGTTCTACAACTTAACCAAACTTCCAATACTGCTGATGGAGAATGCCTATTCAGAAACCCTCAAAGGTTGTTTCAGCTACTTTCCTCTGCATCCTACCAACCTCAAGAAAGGAACTAGTGAGTTGGGAATAAAGATACATTATTTAAAGCTTTTTGTTTGGGCTATTTTGGGGGGGGGGTCCGGTCGTGGGGCCTGAACTCTGGGCCTGGGCGCTATCCCTCAGTTCTTCAGCTCAAGGCTAGCTCTCTACCACTTGAGCCACAGCGCCACTTCCGGCTTTCTTCTTTTTGCTTATGTGGTACTGAGGAATCGAACCCAGGGCCTCAGGCATACAAGGCAAGCGCTCTACCGCTGAGCCACCTTCCCAGCCCGTTTTTTTTTTGTTGTTGTTTTTTTGTTTTGTTTTTTCTCTTGGTGCCAATCCTGGGCTTGAATGCAGGGCCTAGGCAATGTCCCTTAGCTTTTTGCTCAAGTCTAGCCCTCTACCATTTGAGCCACAGCTTCACTTCTGGCTTTTTTGGTAGATAATTGAAGATAAAAGTCTCACAGACTTTCTGGGCTGGATTGGCTTTGAACCATGATCCTCAAATATCAGCCTCTTGAGTAGCTAGGATTACAGGTGTGAGCTAATGTCAGCAAAATGTTTGTCTTTAAGAAAAAAAGAGGAAGTGGTGCTGTGGCTCAAGCTGTAGAGTGCTTACCTTGAGCTGAAGAGCTGAGGGATAGCGCCAAAGCCAAGAGTTCAAGCCCCACAACCAACAAAAACAAAACAAAACAAAAACCCACCAAAGAAAAGAAAAAAGGCACCAATGTTTCTAAGCCTCTCTCTCTCTCACCACCTCCTTGAAAATAACCACAATCAGGGGCTCCTAACCAGGCAGGCATGACTTCTAAGCAGATGGTAGGCCTCATAATTAGGTCATTACATAATACCTCTTCTCTAACCAGCCTCTCTATACTTCATTCCAGGAAACCAGGTTGATGAGCTTTTACACAGTGGTTACTTTAATTATAATTCACTCTTGGGAACACAGTAATACTAAGTTTTGATAAGAAGGAGAGAAACAGTATAGAAGAGTCAGGTTGCTCTTACCAAATCAATCTTGACCAGTCCAGACCTGTACTGGCAACTATTTCTTTTAGTGCCTTGGTTTCCCAGCTGGTCAGAGACTGAAGCCAATACCTGGTTGGTCTTGTTCGATCACAGGATTCAGGTTTAACGAGTCTTGCATCATGTGATTTGATTTTTAAGAGATATTTTAAGGGACAGTTAGTGTCACATCAGGCTCTCACTAACTCTTGACTGAACTAAAAGACTGTCCAAGGGGTGCCCCAAGCACACAGACAATTTCTGCTCTTAGACCCAATCAGCATTGAATCAGGCTCAACCTCTGACCTGAAGCACTCTGAAACCTCCCAAGAAATCTAAAGCTGTCTCCGCTACCACCCTTAATACACCTTACTTCTTCTCCTGTAGCTAGCCACACTCTAAAATCACTGTTTCCTTCACCCAATACCAAAACTGTCATTACCAATCTGTTCATTTTCATGGTACTGTGGGTCTCATATCCTGGTATCTGTATAGTAGGTCTTCAATTTACAAAGTTACCTACATGTATGTTCTCATCTTTTCATTGTAGTAAGCCTTTATTATCATTTTGTAAGTTCAAAATCTAGGACCTCATAAATATTATACAAAAAGCTCCATTATAAAGTCAAGGTAGGGCTGGGAAGTTGGCTCAGTGGTAGAGTGCTTGCCTTGCATGCATGAGGCCCTCAGCACCACATGAGCAGAAAAAAGTCGGAAGTGGCGCTGTGGCTCAAGTGGAGAGTGCTAGCCTTGAGCTGAAGAGCTCAGGTACAGCACCCAGGCCCAGAGTTCAGACCCACGACCGACAAAAAAGGAAGAGAAAAAAAAAAGTCAAGGTATAATTCAGCACTACAAGACATTCTGCTTTCTTATGCATAAAATGTGGATCAAAACAGCTCTGATGTTTAAAAAATGCACTCTATTAAAATGAAGGTATTAGAGGGAGAGATCAAGGAAGGAGTGACATTGTCCAAAAAGAAATGTACTCTTGTCTAATGCTGGTGGCTCATGCTTGTAATCCTAGCTATTCAGGAGGCTAAGATCTGAGGATGGCAATTCAAAGCCAGCCTGGGCAGGAAACTTCCTAAGACTCTTATCTCCAATTAACCACAAGAAAACTGGAAGTGGAGCTGTAGCTCAAAATGGAAGAGCATTAGCCTTGAACAAAAAAGCTTAGAGAAAGCACTCGGCCCTGAGTTCAAGTCCCAGACTGACCAAGAAAAGAGAAATGTACTTTTCTCTGACTTATGTAACTGAAAGTGCTCTGTAATCAACTTTATAATAACAATTTTTTTAACTAAAAAAAAAAAGTATTAGAGATTTCCAACTAGAGGTACTACACAATTAGGGGTATCCTCAGAAGAGGTCCAGGCCTCCATGCTACTCCTTGTTCTCCAAGAAGTTTGGCTTGATGTTCATGCTTTGATCACCATGAGTTTCCAAAGTTCTGTGAAACCAGCCTGGGTTGGTGGCTATGTGGGCCCTTTGTTCAAACGGGCTGGACTATGAGTTTAGGTCTTCCCTCACTGCAATTCTCAAAATTACAATATCCAATGCTACTCTTTCTAGCTAAAGTCCTGTTATTTCTCCTGCATTGTTAATAACAACCATTGAGTTCTAAAGTCCACTGACATTACCAGAAACCAAATTCAAGAGTCACCCCAAAACTGTCTGACTACGCTAAAAGCTTAATAGGTGATGTGGTAGGTGGAGGAAGGAAAAGATGACCTTAAAATGTGAAGATTCTAGGGTTTGATTTTTAGAAACAAGACTTGTTTATATAACCTTGAAAACATTACTTAATTTCTCAGAGCCTCAGTTACTATCCATATTTTGCGTCTGTGGAAACTCTCCACAAGGTTATTGAGAAGCAGTAAAGAAAAATATTATGAAAAGAGGTAGGGGAAAAGGCTGGGAAAACAAGTTACTCCAAACACAATCTTCTGCCTGATTGGTTAAGAGTACTCCTGACCCCCATCCATCACTGCCGGGAAAAACTCAGAAAAAAAAAACATAACTGAGTGTACAAAAATACCTTAGGATGAAGATTGTGACCACCACATGGGCAGATTTTGTCCATGTTTTGTATTTCTAAAATAATCACTGTACAGTTTTTTTAGGCCTTTTTCAGGTGAGATGAATAAAAATGAACTGAGAACAAAGCAATGAACTGCAAAGCTGTGGTCCTGTGAACCTAAGGCAAAGTGGGTGGTTGAATACCAGGCTGGTAATGAGGCAGAAAGGCAGGCAGGAGACTTCTGACTTAGGGAAGCTATGGGCTTTGGAGGAGACTAACCACAGTGTTAACAGGAATGGCTTACACAGCTTGGGGAATCTCAAAGAGGGCTTGGCAATGATAACATGCAAAAGCCTTAACATCACAAAAGAAGTTGGGAAATTCAGGTTCCAATTATGGCTTTAACTATGTGACCTTAGACTAAAAACTCTTCAAAGGCAATTGGAAAGTATTTTTTGCCTTTTCTGAATCATGTAGAGTAATATAGTCAATCCTGACTAAGCACTGGATGAAGGAATGCTTGGCTCCTGAGCTTTCTAAGCCTCAGTTTTCTTCCCTGTATCACAAAAACTTTAGAAATTCACATCTCTACAGCCATTCAAGGGTTCATATTTATTCCAATGTTTCTAACTTGTAGACAGTTTCTTTTTTTTTGGGGGGGGGGGTCCAGTCGTGGGGCCTGAACTCTGGGCCTGGGTGCTGTCCCTCAGCTCTTCAGCTCAAGGCTAGCGCTCTACCACTTGAGCCACAGTACCACTTCCAGCTTTTTTTCTTTTTGCTTATGTGGTGCTGGGGAATCGAACCCAGGGCCTCTTGCATGCAAGGCAAGCGCTCTACCACTGAGCCACCTGCCCAGCCCCTAGACAGTTTCTTATTCCTGACAACCTGTCAGTACTGTCTTAGAAGTTTAAAATAACTATCTATCCCAGTTCCCCATCAGGGACCTACTGAGATCCAGAATTCTTAGGTTAGTAGGTTTGGGTGGTTTGTGAGTTTTTGTGTTTTTTTTTGTGCCAGTCCTGGGGCTTGAACTCAGGGCCTGGGAGCTGTCCTTGACCTTTTGTAATCAACGCTAGTGCTCTACCACTTTGAGCTACAGCTCCATTTGCAGCTTTTTGGCTAGCTTAAAATCCTCTCCAGAGGTGATTGTAGTAAGCAGAGAATGGGAGGTAAAAAACAACATACCATGCTTTCAACTGCAACAAACAACTGTAACAGGTAGCTAAGCTGATTCCTTCTTCTACTGCTTGCCTCTCTGCCAAAACCAGCACCCTGCATTTCCTAAAATGAACTTCCTTGCTTCTAAAGAGTAAGGTTTTTGTTTGTTTGGGTTTTTTTTGGCCCGGTCGTGGGGCCTGAACTCTGGGCCTGGATGCTGTCCTTTAGCTCTTCAGCTTAAGGCTAGAGTTCTACCATTTCAGCCACAGCACCACTTCCGGTTTTTTTCTTTTTTGCTTATGTGGTGCTGAGGAATCGAACCCAGGGCCTCATGCATGCAAGGCAAGCGCTCTACCACTGAGCCACCTTCCCAGCCCTAAAGAGTAAGGTTTTGTAGTTAGAACAGGGTTCAGAAGCCAGGAGCCAGTGGCTCATGCCTGTAATCCTAGCTACACAGGAGGCTGAGATCTGAGGATCACAGTTCAAAGGCAGCCTGGGCAGGAAAGTCCGTGAGACTCTTATCTCCAATTAATCACCAGAAAACCGGAAGTGGCACTGTGGCTCAAGTGGTAGAGCACTCACCTTGAGCTGAAGAGCTGAGGGACAGCACCAGGCCCAGAGTACAAGCCCCACAGCTGACCAAAAACAGAACAAAACAAAACAAAACAGGGTTCAAAATCCAGCTCAAATAGTGGGTAGTAATGGGTTCCCTTAAGAAGCAAACAAGTATCACCTACTTCACAGTGGTATGGTGAAGATTATATGAGAAAACAAGCATCATAAAGCACCTGGCACATATCCAAATGTAGAAACATTCAACAAATGTTAAGCTTATCTCCCTCTACCCTTTCTTCCTAATTTAACATCCATCAACTGTACCTTCAAAAACACTGTTAAAGGAATTTTTGCTGATAATGATATGTTCTACTTTCATTATTTGCTATGGGCATGGAGTTCCCCATAGTTACTTGTAAACAGAAGACTACAATAAAATCCCCCACCTTTGACAGCTAATATATGCTAATAAAAATAAAAAATTCATCTTTTCCTTAATAAATTACTCCATGTTAAGCCAGGCTCTATTGGCTCATACATGTAGTCCTAGCTACTCAGGAGGCTGAAGATCATGGTTCAAAGCCAGCCTAGGCAAGAGATTCTATCTATATTCACCAGCAAAACAAAAACTGAGCTAGAGACCTGGCTCAAGTGGTAGAGCATCAGCTGTGAATGAAGAGGCCAAACAAGAGAGTGAAGCCCTGATTTCAAGCCCCCTAGCACAAGCACACACACAAAATTTGGTGACAGTGTAAAAACACAAACTGCCAGCACTCAGGAAGTGATGGCATAAAGACAGTTAAGTTGGAGGCCAGCCTGAGATACATAAAAAGACTTAGTCTCCATTAAAAAAAAATCACTACAAAAATCAATGGCTTCAAGTGTTCCAACTATTCATAATCTTCCCCTCTAAACCATTACAGCAGGCTTCATCCAGGATGCTTGATGCCTGAGTGTACTTGAACTATCCCTGGGTGCTGAGCTGTGTAATGTTACTCTTTAGTTCTTAAATTTATTTTGGAATTGCTACCACAAGCACATGCTTTCTTTTCTATGCAGATTCTTGTGATGTTGCCATCAAACAACTGGCATTATTGAGTTCTTCTTCTGCATTCTTTCCTTTTACCAAATGGCATGTCTGACCTGTAGATTATGTTTAATATTGTTAGAACTATCACAGTTAGGACTATCACAGTACATGAAGTAGAATAATATTTTATAAAGAAAGATCTTGCTATAGACTCCCCCAATAGAATAAATGAAAGAAATTCTACCACAAGCAGCCTCTGATTCTCAAAAGAAAATTCTGCTGTTTTAGATGCCTTTTGATGTTTTGGGTTTTTGGGGGGGATTTTTGAAGAAAAGAAGAAGCAGTTCTGAAACAATATTTTCATCTGTTTCACATGAAGTCCATTTTCTTTCACAGCCTGATCACAAAGCCATTACTAGTTTGGGGCTGGGGTTAAGTGTCACAATATAGATGAGAAAAGAGGTTACAGTGACTTCCTTCATCACAGTCAGGGTTAACGTGTACTTAATTAGATCTGAATTGAAGAGTCTTCAGACCAACTTATTTTAACCAATAAAGATGTGTCAAAGTCAGGGAATAAACCAGGTTAAGTCCAGACAAGCAGCAGAGTACATAGTGGACCAAGGATGAGAATAAAATTCTTGGTCTCTAAAATTACATATTGGTCAAGCACTGGTTAAAAATTTTTAAAAAAGAGTCAAGACCTAGAAAGGCCAATAGGAAAGGAGAACTAAGGGCTGTGACTAGAACTGATATAGCCACTGCAATTAAAAGAAGGTAAAGGAGTTTGGGGTCTGAAAGGTTGACATTAGTGTCCTGAAAGCAATAAGCAGTCTCTAGGCAAACTTGTCACATCCATTCAGACACAAAAAAGTTAGGGACTCCAAACTTGTGTTAAGAAAGCTTCCATATTAGCTCTACAGAAGAAAACCAAGCAAAATGCTTAAGGAAAAAAAAAAAAAAAGGCCAGACACCTATGGCTTATGCCTATAATCCTAGCTATTAAGGAGGCTAAGATCTGAGGATCATGATTAGAAGCCAGCCCAAGCAGGAAAGCCTGTGAGATTCTTCTCTCTAATTAATTACCAAAAAAAGATGGAAGTAGATCTGTGGCTCAAGAGGTAGTATGCTAGTCTTAAACACAAAAGCTCAAGGACAGCACCTGACCCCAAGTTTAAGTCCCAGGACTGGCACCACCCCCCCCCCCAAAAAAAAAAAGGCTAAAAACACAGTCCCACTGGTTCTTATTAAATAAACCATCTCAGGCTGGGAAGGTGGCTCAGTGGTAGAGCGCTTGCCTTGCATGTATGATGCCCTAGGTTCGATTCCTCAGCATAAAGCAAAAAGCTGGAAGTGGCGCTGTGGCTCAAGTGGTAGAGCACTAGCCTTGAGCTGAAGAGCTGAGGGACAGCGCCCAGGCCCAGAGTTCAGGCCCCACGACCGGACCGCCAAAAAAAAAAAAAAAAAAAAAAGAAATAAACCACCTCTTCCAGGTCAAGGAGTGTATCAAAAGAATTCTATAAGACTCTTTAGTGTGCAAACAACAATAGAAGACAGACATGAGAACAAGCTGAACTAGGGTGGCTAGCTGAGAACAAGTTACTGTCCTCTAGTGCCAGCCAGGCACACTCATCATTTGCTGAAGTCTCTATATTAGACAAGGTACTCTAACTTCTTGGTCATTCCAATGCATACTGCAAAAGTGAAGAGACCTCCTGAAACATCTAGTTTTAGCTGGTATTAACACCCAATTATATCAGTGGCACCAAGACTGCTGAGGACTAATGCAGAAGGCACTAGGGATTTGGGCAGTAAAAAAGCTCGATAACACAAAAGATTATCCTTTCTAAGAAGGCTAAGTAGAGCAACAGTATAGATCAGCATCTGTATTCGCACCCCCAGACTGCCATTCTGCAGTACCTGTCCTTCCTGGAGGACAGAGCCTGGGCAGCAATGATTTAGCAGAAGCCATATCCACTAACTTGCACCTGGCCTACTTAATATAGCAGGTTTAGATGTCTCAATATGTAACTGGCAATGCACAACGCAGGCAACACACACACAAAAAATGATTTTTAGGTTTGCACTATCTCTCTGGCTGGAAACTCACTACTCAACCTTACCTTAACCAATTGGAAACACCAATCATTGAAGCCTCCATTTTCACAGCTGCAAAGTAGAAACCACTATATCTACCTCAACAATCTTTACTCCCACTTCCCCTATACATAACTTTGTTGAAGAAATAAGAGCATGAAAAAAGAAGGGGAAAACACACATACATACACCTGCTACAGAAAAATGAATGTCACCTGAAATTGGTTAAAAAAAAAAAACTTTTGGAAAATATTTCAGAAGGATTCTGAAGAACTGGTAAGACTGAAAAGCCAAAGTTTTGTATGTATGGCTTTTATGGAGCATTTACTCAAACTATATTCTAACGAATGTCAAGGGGTTATCAAGGGGTTAACATTACAAATACTACTGTAGTCACCCTCAGTGACTTCAGAAAGTATGTAGATTTAAGTATTTAAAAAATGGATAAAGATCCCAATTCAAAAGGTCACAAATGAGCCCCCTAACATTATCATTTGGAGCCTGAAATGACTGGAAACCAGTGAAAATCAGTAAGATCCGCTAATCCTTTATAACACCTTTGATCCCATCTAAGAGATTTACCATATAACCCAGGTACAGCCCACAGTGGCCCAGGGCAGAAGAACTAAGGCTGTGTTTTAGGAGGAAGTCTCTGAAATAACTTATAAATGACTATATTCTGGAGTCCACAGGTTACATTTGGTTCTATACTGTAAACCACAAAGACCGCAGTCAGTCTAATGGAACCGGCAATAGAAAGGTGGGGCAAGATGTCACCAATGTATGTGCTGGCAATTTTCCTAACATTTTTATTAATAACTCCCAGTTACCTTCTCCTGATTTTGCTAGTTCACAGATTAGCAGTAAGAGAAGACTGGGAAGTGAGGCACAGGAGCCAAAGGAATTAAGGACTCCACAATGCAGTTTTGACCTTGGAGAATTTCTGGTAATTTCTTTTTTTTTTGGGGGGGGGGTCCAGTTGTGAGGCCTGAACTCTGGGCCTGGACACTGTCCCTCAGCTCTTCAGCTCAAGGCTAGCACTCTACCACTTGAGCCACAGCAACACTTCCGGCTTTTTTCTTTTTGCTTATGTAGTGCTGAGGAATCGAACCCAGGGCCTCAGGCATGCAAGGCAAGCACTCTACCACTGCCACTGAGCCACCTTCCCAGCCCCATTTCTGGTAATTTCTACACACATTTTGGGTTGTCAAAACAGGGGAAAAAAGTGTTACTTCTATCAAGTTAGCAGAGGCTAGGGATAGTAACATTCTACAGTACACAGGACAACTCCGTACAACAAAGAACTATCCAGCCCTAAAGGTCCATAGCAGAGGGTAGAAAACCCTGCTCTAGGCAATGACCTACCACATCCTTATCCCAGGATCATGTAATATCAAACCTGTTAAGTTAAAACTGCTAACAATGACTCAGATAGGCAGGTGGTAACTTATTTACAAAAGCTAAACATACACCTTTTGTGTTGTTTTTGCGCCTAGAATTCTTGCTTTCTTATTCATGGTCGGCACTCCACTACTTAGTAATACTTACAGTCTGGAATTTTGCCGATTACTAGAGATGGAGTCTTACAGACTTTTCTGCCTGGATTGGCTTTGAACCACAATCCTCCAAATCTCAGCTTTTTAAGTAGCTACTATTACAGGTGTAAGCCATCACTACCAAGCTAAACATAAGCCTTAAAAAAAAAAAAGTAACATAAACAGATGCTTTAAAGTGTTCTTAAGGATGATAGGAACTTTATGGAGACACAATTGACAGAATCTGTTCATTCTTCAGCAGTTTGTACTTAACAAAAGAGAGGTGTATTTAAGAGCAAAGTAGTGTGTTTAAAAATGAGATTGTGAACTCTGCCTACAATAAAAAATAAGAAAATATGGCAACACTGTTTGATTAATAATGAACATAAAAGATTCTTAACTTGCTAACAGTTTACTTACAGAGCACACTGAAGAATGAAGTGGAATGTTCTTGTTTTTTCAGCTTTCAAAGAATGCCATTTGATTTCAATTATTTCAGTGATTTTTTTTTCAAATGTATTAAGCACATTCTGGAAGTTTAAGCCAATAAAATTCAGCCAGAAAACAAAATACAAGTAAAAAATGCTAAAAATGTTTAGACCAAATTTTCACAGCTAGCAGAGATATAAAGGTGTAGAACTCACAAAAAGGCATTTTTCTAAAGTGGCAATTCTACTCCTAGAGAAAGAAATGTTCATACAACAACCTGCAAAACAATGTTAATAGCCAACACTGTGGAGTTCAATTGTCCTTTCAAAGATGAATGGGAAGACAAATTATGGAATGTCTATAATGGAATACTACCCAGTATTAAGAAAGTATGAATTGCCTTCACAACTGGCATGAAGGAATCTCAGAAACATGCATAAAAACAGGCAGGAAGAAAACAAAACAAAAAAAAAACAGTATTATCATCTACAATTAAAATATCCAGATTATAGGGCACTCGCCTTGAGCTGAAGAGCTTAGGGACAGCACCCAGGCCCAGAGTTCAAGCCCTAGGACCAACAAGAAAGAACAAAAGAAAGAACGAAAGAATGAAAGGACGAAAGGGAAGAAGGGAAGGAAGGAAAGGAAGGAAGGAAGGAAGAAAGGAAGGAAGGAAGGAAGGAACGAAGGAGGGAAGGAGGGAAGGAGGGAGAGAGGAAGGGAGGGAGGGAAGAAAGAAAGAAAAAAGGAAAGAAGGAAGGAAGGAGAGAGAGAAAGAGAGAGGGAAGGAGGTAGGGAGGGAGGGAAGGGAAAGGAAAGGAGAAAGAAAAGAAAAGAATCAGATTATCAGACTGGAGGAAAAACAATCTAACTGGCCTGGGAAGGTGGCTCAGTGGTAGAGCGCTTGCCTTGCATGCATGAAGCCCTGGGTTCGATTCCTCAACACCACATAAGCAGAAAAAAAAAAAGCCGGAAGTGGCACTGTGACTCAAGTGGTAGAGTGCTAGCCTTGAGCTGAAGAGCTGAGGGACAGTGCCCAAGCCCAGAGTTCAGGCCCCACGACCGGACCCAAAAAGAAAAGAAAAGAAAAGAAAAACAATCCAACTATCTGCCTCAATGGGTCATGACCTCATCAAGAGAACATAATAATCCTAAGTATCTGCATACATAATAATCTAGCTCCAAAATACATGAAGCAAAACTAATAATACTACAAAAAGACAAATCTACAATAATAGTTGAAGGTTTCAATACCCCTCTCTCAATAATTGATAGAAAAGAAATAAATAGAAAATCTGTAAGAAATAGAGCATCTGAACCTACACTATCAACCAATTTAATCTAACTCACATTATACAAACCCCATTTAACAACAAAATACACTTTTCAAATGCCCAAAAAAGAGCAATATATTCTAGGACACAAAACAATTCCAATAAATTTAAAAGGATTTAAAGCCTACAAAGCATATTCTTTCACTATAATGATTTCAAATGGAATTAAATTTGAAATCAACAGAAATAACTCTGGAGAAACTACATATAAGATACTGTCAAGTAATCCATGGGACAAGGATGAAATCAAGGGAAATCAGAGCCAGGTACAACTGAAACCTGTAATCACAAGTACACAGGAGGCTGAAAGAAAGGAGTATTACTTGAACTCAGGAGTACAAGGCCAGCCTGAGCAACACAGCTAGATCTTGAGTTGTGAAAAAAAAAAAAAAAGGAGGGATTTTAGAAAGTATTTTGAACTGAAGGATAATAAAAATACAAGCCATTAAATTTTCAATGGGGACACGTGTATTAACTGAAATATGGTAAATTCAAGGGAGATCTCAAACAGTGTAGTTCCTTAGAAAAGTAAAATCAAAGTTCAGCAAAATAAATCATCAGGAAGTGGGTATTTGAAAGACTGGGATAGGGTCAAGGGGAAAAAGATAGATGAATGAAGAGGAAGAAGGGGAATATGCAGTCAAGAATCCAATGTAGGGAGAGGGAAGGGATAGTGAGAGAACAATAAAGGAGGGGGTAACAATGCTAGACAAGAAATGTACTCATTACCTAACTCACTTAACTGTAAACTCTTTGTACAGCATCTTTACAATAAAATTTTTAAAGAATTTTAAAATAAAAGCAAATACAGAAAGAAAAAAATCCAATGTATATCCTATGAAATTAAGAAGAATGAGGGAAGGGTTGGGTAGGGGAGGGATAGATGAGAATGTTGAAGAGGACATTGATCAAGATATTTTGTATTCACAAACTGTTTTGTTAAATAGCAATTCCACTGTACAACTACTTAAAAATCATAAAAAGAAAAAAATACAAGAAAAGATTTTCAGTGGGGGAAAAAAGATGCACTGAAATACTGGAATAGTCAAGATGAGGATGTGGATGGGAAAATGAAGGTATGTGAAGGAAACCGGTCCTACCACACATTAAAAACACTATATGTACATTCTAGGTGCTGGTGGCTCATGTCTATAATCCTAACTACTCAGGAAGCTGAGACTTGAGGATCACGATTCCAAGGCAGAATAAGCAGGAAAGTTGGTGAGAAACTTATCTCCAATCAACCATCCTAAGGCTGGAAGTGGAGCTGTGGCTCAAATGGCAGAATGCTAGCCTTGAGAAAATAGGTTCAGGAACAGTCCCCAGGCTCTGAGTTCCAACCTCAGGACTGGTGTTCTATCTCTCTCCCTCTCTCCCTCCCTCTCCCTCCCTCTCACTCCCTTCTCTCCCTCCCTCTCTCTCACACACACATACAAATCTATACATAACAACTACAAAATGGCAAAGTGTTATTGGTATCAGAACACAGAAAAATGGAAAGACCTCAAACACATGCAATAAAGCTCTGTGTGTGTGTGTGTGTGTGTGTGTGTGTGTGTGTGTGTGTGTGTGTGTAAGAATTCTTCAATAAACATGGTTAGAACTAAATAATCATTTGGTTTAAAATTCAAGTTAATTCCTTGTATCAACCAAGAAAAAAAATTTTTTTAAGAAAACCTCTAGATTTGCTAACATTTTAAGTTAGGGCTCACAAACTCAAAATGCCCAACAGGATCACTTTGTTAAAATAAAATGTTTTTAAGTCTGAATATATTCAGGTCATGGGACAAATTTTTATCTTTGCTATAAGGCATTTAACTGCAAACTTTGATGATGATGATGATGATGATGATTATGATGATGATGTAGTTGATGATGCAGTTACAATACCCTAGTCAGGTTATGAGGACAATGCTTTTGGATCAATGTCACCCCTTCCATGGTTCACCTCTATATGCCCCTTCCCATCCTTAAGTTATGTAGGTCAATTTTTACATAATATATAATGAATATAATAACTGCATTTGTTAACCTTTCCTCATTTTATTCATGTGCATCCCCTTGGAACATGTTTAAATGCCAACTTTTAAAGCTAGAAATGTAGCTCAACAGTAAATAGAATATTTGCCTAGCATGTACAAGGTCCTGAGCTCAATTCCCAGCACCACAACACACACACACACACACACACACACACACACACACACACACACACACACACACACACACACACACACACACACACACACACACACACACACACACACACACACACACACACACACACAATTATACTGGGCAGGGAGGAGGGAAGAGAGAATACCTTTCCTCCAGGAGAAATTTTATCACTTATTCAATAAATAATGTTTACAATTTCTGATTTAAACGTAAAAAATAAAACCACAAATTTTCTAAAAGAAAATGTATTATAACTCTGAGGTAAGTGAGGCTTTCTTTAAATAAAATGAGTAACCAGAAGTCTGATTGATTTTTCTAAAATTTGAAACTTCTGTGTGGCAAGTAATATAAAATCTACAAAAATAAAGGCAACAACAAAAGTTTTAACATGAAAGTGTTACATTAATACAACCTAAAGGAGTTACACTAAATACAACCCCATATTGAGATCCATCTATCTGCGTTAAGAGTATCAGACTCATAAAACACCTCTAAAAACTATTTGGCATTTCTTTACCTGCACAAGGACTTAAATGAATTCTGTATACTGCAGCATCAGGTAAATGAGCAGGTGACTCTCAGGACAGGAGTCACAAGCTTATGCACTGAGGAATTTAGAGAACCTGTGTTAATTAGTTTATAAAGCATAATTATCTTAAACATCACATTCCCTGAAAAGTATGTTTTCACTGATGTCTTAGTTTTTATTTTAGAATTTGTATTTTGCACTAGACAATGAATATATAATCTCTGATTCAAAAGAATAATATCACATAGTAGCAATAATACAGGTAAATATGGTAATGAAAGTGCAGTTTGACATTATACGTCAGAAGCCTTCAGAAAGCAGAGCTCTACTGGTAACAACCCTCCTGAGCCCCTTTATCCTATGGAAAGAACAAGTATGTTCATTTAAAGGTACTTTATATGGTGTTACTAACCAAAGTGAGACACTTAAATACACAACAACAGAAAAGTAACTGGTAGTGTTATAGTCACAAAGCCTTAAAATGAACATCTTTACTCAATGGTATGAGGAAGCCATCGTATTAGGACATAAAAATGCAGCCTTCAGAATGAGAATTTATAGATTAATAACATATTACATATTAACATATAAATAGCATAATAGAATAACTTTATTATATATTTTATCAGAACTGAAAATTTTAAGTTGTCTAAATAAAAGAGCAGGCTTCAGGCCAGGCGCCAGTGGCTCTTGCCTATAATCCTAGCTACTCAGGAGGCTGAGATTTGAGGATTGTAGCTCTAAATCAGCCCAGGCAGAAAAAGTCCCCTTGAGACTCTTATCTCCAATTAAACTCAAAAACTGGAAGTGAGTTGTGGCTCAAAGTGGTAGACTGCAAGTCTTGAGCACAAAATGCTCATGGACAGCACCCAGGCCCTGAGTTCAAGCCCCACAACTGACAAAAAAGAAAAAAGAAAAAACAGGCTTCAAATGTAAATACATCACATAGTATAATCAAACGTATACATAAAATGTAGGTGAGGTAAACATGGTGCTAAACATGTGCTAAAAATAGTTAAATCTCTGTGAATAAGATAAGGGTTGGATTTTTTTCTATTTACAATTAATATGAATCAACCACAGTGGTTTTCAAGATAAGCCTTTAGGGCTGGGAAGGTGGCTCAGTGGTAGAGCGCTTGCCTTGCATGCCTGAGGCCCTGGGTTCGATTCCTCAGCACCACATAAGCAAAAAGAAAAAAAAGCTGGAAGTGGCGCTGTGGCTCAAGTGGTAGAGCGCTAGCCTTGAGCTGAAGAGCTGAGGGACAGCGCCCAGGCCCAGAGTTCAGGCCCCATGACCGGACCAAAAAAAGATAAGCCTTTAGCCACATCTTAATGATCCAAATTCCACCTTTTATTATTAACTGCAGAAATGAGTACAAGTATTAATTATCCATATCCTACTCAACACCAAGAAATTCTCAGAAGCTTCCTGTACTCTCATTCAGAAGCTCTAGGCTACAATGCTTTCAACTCCTCTGTTAGCTCTTATACTGTTTTTCACTTAAGAAGTCACTAATACTCTGCTTCCTGTCCAACATGATTTAAACAAAGTTTTCCACATTGTTCCCACCACCATGTCTGACCAAGCATGTGGGGCCAAATAATCACAAATCCTCTAAAACCATGAGCCAAAATAAGTTTTCCTCTCTTAAGCTATATTGTCATGTATTTGATCAAAGAAACAATAAAAGTAACAAATTTTACAGAAAATTGGTACAAGAGAAGTGGGGTTATAACTTTATCCAGAAGCTTTTAAATGTCCAGAACTCTTTAAAACTGGTTTGTGGCCAGGCACTGGTGGCTCACACCTATAATCGTAGCCACTCAGGAGGCTGAGATCTGAGGATCATGAGTCAAAGCCAGCCTGGGCAGAAAAGTTCGTGAGACTCTTATCTTCAAAAAAACCTACAGAAAGCCAGAAATGGAGTTGTGGCTCAAAGTGGTAGAGCACTGGCTTTGAGCATAAAAAGGCTCATGGACAGTGCCTGGGCCCTGAGTTCAAGCCCCAGGACCACCGCCCCCCAGCACCACCCCCCACAAAAAAATTGGTTTATGGGAAGATTTTGGAGATTCCCATGAATTTTGAAAAGTCTGGAGAAGCTGGCTAGAGAAAGCTTAAGAATATTATGAGCTGGGGGCTGGGAAGGTTGCTCAGTGGTAGAGTGCTTGCCTTGTATGCTTGAGGTCCTGGGTTCGATTCCTCAGCACCACATGAGCAGAAAAAAGCCGGAAGTGGTGCTATGGCCCAAGTGGTAGAGCGCTAGCCTTGAGCTGAAGAGCTGAGGAACAGCGCCCAGGCCCAGAGTTCAGGCCTTACAACTGGCAAAAAAAAAAAGAATAGTATAAGCTCAGTTTAATATATGATTCCAGTGATAGCTCAGAAAACCAGACAGCCAACAAGAATGCCAACAGTGGAGGCTAGCTTCATGAGAAACTAGACTAGACATCATTGTGGACTACTTTATCTTGAGGAAAATTTCAAAGCCATCCAGATTCAGGCTGTGACATGGTTAATGCTTAACTGCTTTTTGCCAGATTTACAGTGAGAATGGACAACAAAAAGCAGAACAGAAATATGTGTGGTTTGATCAGAAAAGTGTGTGTGAAGTTGAGGCTACATTGGAAGGCATGGGTTCTAAAGAGATTAGCCATATTAAAAATAAGCCAAGGACTTTCCATGGAGATCACAGGGAAGAGGCCTTAGTGGCATGTCAGAATTGGCTATTGAGCCTTAGGGTGTGACAGAGTAAAGACACTTTAAAGTCTTTCTCTAGAGACAAATAGGCCATTTAGAAAGTTTCCCCAAGATTTCTTTTATAATACTCAGCACCCCCAGGACATTCAGAGGCTAGTTACAACGGAGGGAAGGGGGCTCAGCTACCTGTGATGCTTGTAGCAAACCTCTGTGTTTTCTACATGCAGAATATAAAAGCTATGGGGTCATGGAGGCTTCCACCAAAATTTCAGAGGAAGGCTTGGAAGGCCAAGCAATATACAGCAGGGTTCAATTGCCTGCCAAAGCCCCTAAGAGGATAATGCATAAAACTGGGAGTATGAAGCCTAAGCTTAGAGGCCATATGAGCTGCAAATGGCAAAGACCTGGGGAAAAATTGCCTAAGCCCACTGGAGTGCCCATCACAACACCATGTCCATAAGGTACTGAACACTGAGCTACAGGACTTCATTTATGCTCCCAATTACTCTCTTTTGGAATCTGAATGTTTATTTTTTAAAAGTATATAACTTTTTTTAAAAAAATTTACGATGGCTCACAGATGAATTGCATTATATCTCACAGGAGACATTGAACCTGGGTTTTTCAGTACTATTTCAATATTAAGTGTGCTTTTCATTATGAGATGGACCTGAGCCTTTGGGTGACCAGAGGCAGAATGTTATGGTTTGAATATAAATGTCCCCATAGATTATAAATGTCCCCCACAAGCTCGTGTGTTAAAATCTAGATTCCAAGGTGATAGCACTATTTTGGAAGGGTCTAGAAACTTTGAGAAGTAGAATCTACCTGGAGGAAATAGGTCACAGATGTTATGTGCTTGAAGGTATTTAATTTTTGCCTTCCTGCATTTCAGTCTTGTTTTAGTTTCTTCCTGTTTCCTCTCTGCCAAGAGGTAAAGAAGGTCCCCTGTCACACACTCCTGTTGCCACAATGTTCTGCCAAAGTGCACAGGGCCAAGCAACCATGAACTGAACCCACTGAAATCATTAGCCAAAACAAATACTTCAATAATGAAAGAAAGAAAGAAAGAAAGAAAGAAAGAAAGAAAGAAAGAAAGAAAGAAAGAAAGAAAGAAAGAAAGAAAGAAAGAAAGAAAGAAAGAAAGAAAGAAAGAAAAAATAGCTCAAGGGAGCATGTTGTGTCTTATAAGCTACAGATTAGATTAGGTTCTTGTGAGAATTTTTCTTTGAGAGTCAAGGCAGTACTACTATATTTCTTAATTCAAAGCAATGTTTTAGCACAGCCACCCAACTGCCCTCTATGTCCAATGCTTTCACTAATAAGACATATAGGAAGCTCATGGGAGAATTCAAGTAAGAGGATTCTGTAGGCTATGTGTAACTCCCAAAGGCTGTATCTCCACACCATTCTCTGGCAATTGGAAATCTGTCAACATTGAGGGGTAAGCTGGCCACTTAACACAATGATTAAAGTAGTCTAATAAGACCAACAGAACCGTATGCTTCTTGATAAGATGCACTGAGAAGAATGCATCATTGTTGTATTCCATCCAAAATATGTACCCCAAAGCCAAACAAAAATCACCAGCACTCAGTCAAATTAAGGAACATCCTATAAGAAAGAAAAGAGAAGAGAAAGAGAAGGAGAAGGAGGGGGGAAGGAAGGAAGGAAGGAAGGAAGGAAGGAAGGAAGGAAGGAAGGAAGGAAGGAAGGAAGGAAGGAAGGAAGGAAGGAAGGGAGGGAGGGAGGGAGGGAGGAAAGGAGGAAGGGAGGAAGGGAGGAAAGGAGGGCGGGAAGAAGGGAGGGAGGGAGGGAAGGAGGGAGGGAGGGAGGGAGGGAGGGAGGGAAGGAAGGAGGGGAAGGGAGGGAGGGGAAGGGAAGGAGGAAAAGGGAGGGAGGGAAGGAAGGAAACCTGTCTGCTCTCTGTTTAAAAAAAAAAAGTGAAGGTCATGAAAGACTATGATTAAGGTGCTATTCCAGATTAAAGGAGATTTAAAAGACCAGACAACTAAATACAATGTTTGATCCTGGATTAGGTCTCAAACTAGGGGAAAATGTTTTCTTTTCTATAAAGACCCTTAATGACTGGTAAAATACAATAAGTAAGTTTTATATCAAAGTTAATTTCCATGGTTTTATCAGCTCTACTATGTTTATCTGTATGTTTTAGTTTTCAGGAAAGAGAGGTATTATGTAATTTACTTTATAATGGTTCAAAAACACACATTACAGATTAATAATAAGGCAAATGCTGCAAAACACTAGCCTTTGATGAATCTGAATGCATAAATAAGAATATTTTGTATTTTTCAGAGGTTTTTAATTGACATATAAAATCCTATGTATTTGTTGTACTGAACAGTTTTTACATATATTTAAAACAAGTAGAATATCAGTCCCTGAAGCTCTCTTGACCACAGACATTCAAGTTTGAAAGTGGGTATTCCTTAAGCAGTTTCTTTTTTTCTTTTTTTTTTTTTTGGCGGGGGGGAGTCTGGTTGTGGGGCCTGACCCCTGGGCCTGTGCACTGTCCCTCAGCTCTTCAGCTCAAGGCTAGCACTCTACCATTTGAGCCACAGCGCCACTTCTGCTTTTTTCTTTTTGCTTATGTGGTGCTGAGGAATCGAACCCAGGGCCTGAGGCATGCAAGGCAAGTGCTCTACCACTGAGCCACCTTCCCAGCCCTCCTTAAGCTCTCTTGACCACAGATATTCAAGTTTCAAAGCTGGCCTTACTTATTGGGGTGGGCTACAATGATGAACTAAATGAGCCAAGGACCCTCGATCTGTGCAGATCTAGGTTCTACCACTGCGACTTGTACAAACAAAATGCCAGATAGAAAATATTTATTATTGAAAAATTTTGAATATGGAAAAGATCTCCACTTACTTTATTAGGCATATAGGTACAGCATTAATCCCAAAACTCTGGCATTAAATAAAACTACAAATAATCTCATTTATAAAGGAAGGTGAAAGCTGGGCGCTGGTGGCTCACATGGCTGAGATCTGAGGATCACAGTTCAAAGCCAGCCCCAGCAAGGAAAGTCTGTGAGACTCTTTTCTCCAATTAACCACCAGAAAACCGGAAGTGGCGCTGTGGCTCAAGTGGTAGAGTGCTTGCTTTGAGGTGAAGAGCTCAGGGTCAAGCGCCCAGGCCCAGAATTCAAGCCCCACACTGACAGGAAAGGGGTGGGGGGAGAGGGAGAGAGAGGGAAGGAAGGAAGGAAGGAAGGAAGGAAGGAAGGAAGGAAGGAAGGAAGGAAGGAAGGAAGGAAGGAAGGAAGGAAGGAAGGAAGGAAGGAAGGAAGGAAGGAAGGAAGGAAGGAAAGAAGGAAAGAAGGAAGGATGTCTATACATCTGGATGTCTGGATCTGACTTTTTTAAAAAGTCAAGCTGGGTACCAATGGCTCATGTTCTCACCACTCAGAACTGTGAGATGACGATCCCAGTTTAAAGCCAATCCAGACAGGTAAGTCTAAGAGACCCTTGTCTCCAATTAATCAGCAAGAAGCTGGAAGTAAAGGTGGGTGGCTCAAGTGGTAAAGTACCAGCCTTTTTTTTTTTGGCCTGAATTCTGGGCCTGGGCACTGTCACTGTGCTCTTCAGCTCAAGGCAAGGCTCTACCACTTGAACTACAGCGCCACTTCTGGCTTTTTCTGCTTATGTGGTGCTGAGGAATCGAACCCAGGGCCTCATGCATGCAAGGCAAGCACTCTACCACTGAGCCATAAAGTACCAGCTCTGAGCAGAAATGCCAAGCAAGAGCACAAATCTCTGAGTTCAAGCCCCACACTGACAGGAAAGGGGTGGGGGGGAGGGAGAGAGAGGAAAGGAAGGAAGGAAGGAAGGAAGGAAGGAAGGAAGGAAGGAAGGAAGGAAGGAAGGAAGGAAGGAAGGAAGGAAGGAAGGGACGGAGGGAGGGAGGGAAGGAGGGAGGGAGGGAGGGAGGGAGGGAGGGGAGAGAGAAAGAGAGAGAGAAAGAAAGAAAGAAAGAAAGAAAGAAAGAAAGAAAGAAAGAAAGAAAGAAAGAAAGAAAGAAAAGAAAGAAAGAAAGAAAGGTTATTAAAATAATTCCACAGTTATGGAGTTCAAAAGAGACATAAATGAAGAGGCACTTTCAATATCTGAATATCTATTCTTGATTTTTAAATGTTTATTTTTCCATTCAGAACATCTTTAATATTTATAATTATAAAAATAATTATAGTTGGGGCTGGGAAGGTGGCTCAGTGGTAGAGCGCTTGCCTTGCATGCATGAGGCTCTGGGTTCCATTCCTCAGCACCACATAAGCAAAAAGAAAAAAAAGCCGGAAGTGGCGCTGTGGCTCAAGTGGTAGAGCGCTAGCCTTGAGCTGAAGAGCTGAGGGACAGCACCCAAGCCCAGAGTTCAGGCCCTATGACCGGACCCCCCCCCAAAAAAAATTATACTTTAGTGCCAATGTCTCATGCCTATAATCCTAGTTTACCCAGAAGGCTGAGATCTAAGAATTCCAGTTTGAAGCCAGCCTTGGTAGGAAAATCTGTAAGTCCTTTAGCTCCAATTAACTGCCAAAAGGCCAGGATGGCCTTGGAAGAAAAAGCTAAGGGACAGTACCTAGGCTCTGAGTTCAAGCCCTATTTTGGCACACAAAAGATTAAAAAGTAATCATGATTGTTATGAAATTTTTCAAATAATCCAAAACTAGAATAGAAAGTTTCCTAAACAACATAGAATCTTTCCTACTTGTGTAAGCATAAATAAGCTGGAGGTAGTAGCTAAGTAGTAGATCTGTTTAGCATGAACAGGGGCCTGGGTTTAAATTCCAACAGTAAAAAGAAAAATCAATTTAAAATAGAGGTAGAGAGTAAGTCAGCAATCGAGAAAGAAGAGTCCCGCAATCGAGAAAGAAGAGTCCAAGCTAAGAAGGAAAGATACTCTTCCCTTACCAATTACAAAGAATTAGGTGCTCTCACAAAGTGCCACACTTTGCACCCTACTGATAAAAATGGAGTCTACAACATAGCTTTCCCATCTCTTATATTTTCCCTTCCTGCCTAGCAAACTATTAATGGACAGAAAATGTTCTCATCACATACAGAAATTTTTCATTAAAAACAACAACAACAAACCTCTCATCACATACAGATCTTTACCACCATGGAGACACTATCCATCTTTAGCTATCCAGAGCTTTTAAAAAAAGATTCTAAAAGAGAATATTTAGGTATAAAATTTTAAAATATGGTGCTGGGGAGCCGGGCGCTGGTGGCTCACACCTGTAATCCTAGCTACTCAGGAGGCTGAGATCTGCGGATCGCGGTTCAAAGCCAGCCCGGGCAGGAAAGACTGTGAGACTCCTATCTCCAATAAACCACCAGAAAACCAGAAGTGGTGCTGTAGCTCAAGTGGTAGAGAGCTCGCCTTGAGCTGAAGAGCTGAAGGACAGCACCCAGGCCCAGAGTTCAAGCCCCACGGCCGACCAAAAAAAAAAAAAATATGGTGCTGGGAAGATGGCTCAGTGGTAGAGCACTTGCCTTGTATGCATGAGGCCCTGAGTTCGATTCCTCAGCACCACATAAGCAAAAAGAAAAAAGCTGGAAGTGGGACAGTGCCCAGGCCGAGTTCAGGCCCTATGACCGGACCCAAAAAAAAAAAAAAAAAAAAAAAACATAAAATAAAATAAAAAATAAAAAAATATAAGGAGATCCAGAAAAATTTTTAGAGAGACTGTATAGAAGAATCCGGGCTAAAATCATAAATACACTCCTCCTCCTCCTCTTCCTCTTCCTCCTCCTCCTCCTCATCTACTTTGGGATTATACACAGTATAAAAAGTACATTATTTACTATCTGGTTGTATCTGTTAATGTCTCAGACATTTCAGAAGTTGACAATGGGTTTCAGAACTCTGATAACAGACATCATTCAAATCATGGACAGAATGGGAGCCTCATTCACTGATACTGTTCTCTCTGAGATTGAAAAATGATGCATTTTCCAATCATAAAGGGCACAGAATCCAACAGGAAACACAACCACTCCCATTTCCAAATGATCCACAAAAACAGGGGACATTTTAAGAGAGTCTGATCTCATCTGTTCAGAACAAGCAGAGCTCAAGGTTACAGTCACCTGATTCCTCGGTATTATTTTGACCAATTCATAAAACAAAAGGTGCCTTTGCTGCACTTCAATGCCCAGCTACTTCATCAAAGAATCATATATTAAAAATTAATAGCCTGCTAAGGCACCATTCAATGTCAGACAGCTCTACCTACAGATGTAGCTCTGGTTGGTCACAGCGTAAATATTTATCTTTTTGTCTAGATTGTGAGTGGTGACTTGTTCGGGTTCTAATTCTGGTGGATCAGCTATGCTGGCCAAGTAACTGAGCTTCACTGGCCTGTCTCTGTGGTTCTTTTCTGCAAGTGTGCCAAAATGGTCTTGAATCCACTCACTCCCCTTAACTCCCACTACCACCACTACCACTCATTTCAGCTTTTTATCACCCCCGGATTTTTACAGAAGCTCAGCAATTACACAGGAACATCTATTCTTTCCTGAGAGTCAGCCCAGTCACGGTGTCACTGGAACTTCCCCAACCCCAGGAGTTTGTCCTGCCTGCTCTCACATTGCTTTGTACCTGTTCTACTCGCTGTTTAAAAAGAAAACACAGAGAAAATTATATTACTACTTAAAATGTATCAATTATTTTAAAAGTGATTACTTAAAACATATTAATCTCTTCCACTCTGTAACACATTTCTCAAGAACAGGCACCTTGCATTTGTACCCTTCCTATATGTGTATATGAACATATATGAGCAAGGAACAATAAGTCTTTTCAGAGTGGACTTATCTTTACATCTTCATGAAAGTATCGTTTAACAAATGAAAACTATTCTCCCTGCTCTAGCTTTTCCTTCTTAGGCTTCTTTTCTAACTTTCTATATTGAATTAAATCAGATTCACTTAAGTTACAAAAGTCCCACATACCCTTCATCCAATTAGCCCCAAGGATGACATCCCATATAACTATAGTACAGTATTAAAACCAGGCAATTAGCATTGGTAGAATACACAGAGCTTGCTCAGATTTCATTTGTACAAGCTATTGTGTGGATGTGAGGTATAGTTCCATGCAAATTGATCACATACATAGGTCTATGTAACCACCCCCCAGTAAGAATCCTGAAGTGTTTTGTTACTACCCCTGGTGACCTTTTCCCCACACACTATGGTCCCTAATGCTTGGAAACTACTAACCTACTTTCTACCTGTCTAACACACACTTTTTAAAAAGTTCACAGATCTCATTGGTCAGCATTCAGCACCTTTCTGGATGTGGTCTAGATGTCCTGTTCCCTCACCTCCACCCCCATGAACTCCTAATTCCAGCTTCCTAAAACAACTCATTGCTCCTATGCCTATTACATGCTTTCCTGCTTCATGCTTGGGCTGTGGATATAAATAAAAGGTAGAACACATGACATAGCACATGCAAGGCTCTGGGTTCTATCATCAGTACCACAAGGGAAAAAAAAGGAAAAGAATGACAAATAAAACATCTCTATGGCTCAGCTCAAATGTCATAAAAAGCTGTTCCTTGACTTCTACCATCCCCAGTTGGTTTTTCCCCTGTCTAATTCTTCTCACAGCACTTGAATCACAGAATTACTGTGTTTGTGTCTTCCCCACTTTACATATTAACTGAACACAGAAATGAGTACTTCTGTCTTCACAGACACAGCAGTGTGATTCAAAAGACTTTCATGAAGATGTAAAGATAAGTCCACTCTGAAAAGACTTATAGTTCCTTGCTCACTAAGGAAACACAGTAGCGAATGAATGAATCCTAAAAATCTAAAGGTCACCTGAAAGTACTTCAAGACTCAATGACCTAGAGTAAAAATAGATCATCTATGTTCCCAGTACTGCTAAGTGGCACTAGAAGCACCAAACACCAAGTGACTACTACTCATCAGGTGCTTTTCTAAACATTAGGGATAAAGAAGTAAACAAAACTGACAAATCCTACCTTCACAAAGTTTGTATGTAAGTATGGAGATAGACAATATATATGGATAGCTATAGAAATTTTTTTTGTGAAGAGTCAGGCATGTGGATGCACACCTCTAATCCCAGTACTCAGACAGCTGGGCAGGAGGATTTCAAGTCTGAGGCAGCCTGGGGCCACATAGCTCTTTTATTTTTTCCTAGCCTTTTTTTTTTTTAATGCCAGTCCAGGTGCTTGAACTCAGGGCTTGGGTGCTATCCCTGAACTTTTTTGCTCAAGGCTAGTATTCTACCACTTGAGCCACAGCTCTTCTAGATTTTTTTGGTGTTTAATTGGGGATAAAAGTTTCATAGATTTTTCCTGCGCCCTGGCTTTGAATTACAATCCTCATATCTCAGCCTCCTGAGTGGCTAGGAGTATAGGCACTCAGTGGGCTACTGGTACCTGGTTCTTTTTTTTCCTATCTTAAATGAAATAGGGGCTGGGAAGTTGGCTCAGTGGTAGAGTGCTTGTCTTGCATGCATGAGGCCCTGGGTTTGATTCCTCAGCACCACATAAGCAGAAAAAGCCAGAAGTGGCGCTGTGGCTCAAATGGTAGAGAGCTAGCTGAAGAGCTAAGGGACAGAGCCCAGGCTCAGAGTTCAGGTCCCACAGCCGACTGAAAAAAATAATGCAAGAAAGGAAAGAAAAAAAAGGCAGCAAATGTTCCTAAGAATGCAGAATTAACTAAACATCTTATGCATTGCTAGGGGGGAATATAAACTGATTTGGCTGCTATGGAAAATGTATGCTGATTTTTAAAAAATGAACATAAAATTGCTATATGAGCCAGTAGTTTTACTTCTTGTTACATAACCAAAAGAAGTAAGGCTCTTCACCAGTGGCTCCCACCAATAAACCTACCTATGCAGAAGGCTGGAATCAGGATTGTGGCTGGATGTCAGCCTGCTCAAAAAGTTCTCAAGAAACACATTTCAGCTAATATAAAGCTGGATGTGGAGGGCTGGGAAGGTTGCTCAGTGGTACAGTGCTTGCCATGCATGCATGAGGCCCTGGGTTCGATTCCCCAGTACCACGTAAACAAAAAGGAAAAAAGCTGGAAGTGTCACTGTGGCTCAAGTGGTAGAGCACTAGCCTTGAGCTGAAGAGCTGAGGGACAGCGCCCAGAATTCAAGCCCCACGACCGGACCCAAAAAAAAAGCTGGATGTGGTGGCTCACACCTATCATCTACATCTACTATGGCAGGAAATATAAAATAGGAGGACTACAGTCCATGCCAACCCAAGGGGAAAAAAGTGAAAACTCAAAAAAATAGCCAGGTGCTGGTGGCTCACACTTATAATTACTAACCACTCAAGAGGCTGAGTAGGTTCAAAGCTAGCCCAGGCAAGAAAATCCACAAGAAAATCCAAAAAAGCTGCAAGTCGAGTTGTGGCTCAAGTGACAGAGCACTAGTCTTGAACATAAAAGCTCAGGGACAGTGCCCAGGCCCTGAGTTTAAGCCTCAGGACTGGTTAATAAATATGAGAGCAAAAAGGGCTAGAAAGTCTCAAGAAGTAGAACATTTTAAACTCTTAAGCTGAAAAAAACTGTGACAGCAGGGGGTTTTTTGGAGATTTTTTTCTTGTACGTCCATTTTCACAGCAGTATCAGTCACGACAGTCAAAATGAGAAGCAAAATCCAATCATTCATCAACAGATAACTGCAGAAGCAAAATAGTGTGTGTGTATATATATATGTACATTTACACACAATGGAATATATTATATATCATTAGTACCAAAAGGGAAGGGAACGACTCATAAAATGAATGAATCTTGAAAACTTCATCTAAGTGAAATAAATATGACAAAATGTATGATTTCACTTAGATGAGGAACCTAGAGTAGTCAAATTCATGAAGACAAAAAGTAGAATGGTGGTTGCCAGGGGCTGGGAGACCAGAGTATGATAAATCATCATTTTGTGAGTACTGAATTTCATCTGCAACAAATAAAAAGGATGCAGATATAAGTGATAGCTGCACAATGTAAGGTAGTTTATTACACAGAATCATATGCTTAAAAATGGTCAATTTTTCAAATGCTATTTTTTTACCATACAACTTTGTGGCCTTGGACAAGTTACTTAACCTCTCTCAGAAGCAAAATGAAGTAATACTACTACCTACCTCATAGGGCTGCTGAGATGGGTGAGATAATTCAAGTGAAGGCATGTAGTACACAAGCCCCAAGAATCAGTCTTCTATGAGGAGTCCACAAGTTTCATGAGAAAATAACCACAAGTGTATTTCTGAATCATTTTCTACAGAAAGGTACTTCCATTTTTATTGATATTTTATTGAATAGGTCCTTTCTATTGTCTCTTTCAGTGGCCCTTGCCCTTATACCATTCAACCCTCAACTATGTGCTATATAATTTTTTGCCCAGCCAGTCTCAATGTTGCCTAAGGAAGGAGGCTATCTTTTAGAAAAATTAAGAATTGACATATTCATAATGAAGTAAGCTATACAATCTGGTTTATAAGAAATGACTCAATGAGGGCTGGGAAGGTGGTTCAGTGGTAGAGCACTTGCCTTGCATGCCTGAGGCCCTAGGTTCGATTCCTCAGCACCACATAAGCAAAAAGAAAAAAGCCGGAAGTGGCGCTGTGGCTCAAGTGGTAGAGCGCTAGTCTTGAGCTGAAGAGCTGAGGGACAGTGCCCAGGCCCAGAGTTCAGGCCCCACGACCAGACCCAAAGAAAAAAAAAAAATGACTCAATGATGATCTCCAAGCTAGCCATGAACTTCAAAGGCTCTGTTCCATACTCTACCATCAACTCAGCTTTACAGACTTTCAATATTTTGATCAATGTCAAAGTGCTATTTGGAGAAATGTTCATCAGATTTCTTGGCCATTAGAGATGGTATTATACTGAGAGAAAGCAAAGGAAAAGGTGACATTGTCCAAAAGGAAATGTATTCATTACCTGATTTATGAAATGGTAACCCTTCTGTATATTACCTTTCAGGGAGACCAGCATTTTGGCAAAATAATTTAAGTAAGTTTGATGGCTAGAGCTCTAGATCTGGGGGAGAAAAGGAAAACCCAGTACACATGGGTAATTTGGTATTTCAGGAAATCCATCACATGTGCCAAACAAATGATACAATGTAAGGCAGGTATTCAAGGTACTCATCAAGGAAGGTGGGATGCAAGCAGATGCTTGCTTGGCATAGTCCCAAAACTAGAATCACAGCTCCAATGTTGTGAGCAAGATCAAGAACCTAGGAAGGAGAAGGTCATGTCTAGGCTATAGCACTGTGACACGTAAGCATTACCTATATGGTCTCTGCCTCTAATTCCTGACAGAGATCTCAAATCTTTGTAATTTTCTGATTGACTAGGATGACAGGGGCATTTTTTTTTTTTGAAGAGAAGATCCTTATTTCTAATTATTTGTTTCCTATCCAAGAAAATCCATTTCAGAAGTGAACACTGAAAGGAGAAGCTAACATGTCAGTTAACTCACATAAAACTTGTGACAGACACCATAGATCACTAACCATTTAATGGTACTTTCCTGTCTTTTTTAAAGAAATCTTCTAAGCCAGGCACCAGTGGCTCACGCCTATAATCTTAGCTACTCAGGAGGCTGAGATCTAAGGGTTGTGGTTCAAAGCCAGCCCAGGCAGTAAAGTCCATGAGACTCTTATCTCCAATTAACCACCAGAAAACCAGGAGTGGTGCTGTTGCTCAAGTGGTAGAGTGCTTGCCTTGAGCTGAAGAGCTCAGGGACATCACCCAGGACCAGAGTTCAAGCTCCATGACAAAAGGTAGGAAGGAAGGAAGGGAGGGAGGGAGGGAGGGAGGGAGGGAGGAAGGAAGGAGAGAGAAACAAAGAGAAAGAGAGAAAGAGAAAGAAAGAAAGAGAGAAAGAGAAAAAGAAAGAGAAAGAGAGAGAGGGAGCAAGGGAAGGAAAGAAGGGAAGGAAGGGAAGGAAGGGAGGGAAGGAAGGAAGGAAGGAAGGAAGGAAGGAAGGAAGGAAGGAAGGAAGGAAGGAAGAGAAGGAAGGCAGGCAGGCAGGAAGGAAAGCAGGAAGGAAGAAAGGAAGAAAGCAAACAAGGCTTCTAGATTTCAGCTAGTGTGTGTTAGCTAAAGAAACTGAAATTTGTTGTAGCCTAGGAGACAAGGTCTCCTAGTGTCAGAGAATTCTTGTATAATAAAGCAACTTCCTCCCTCCCTTCTTCCTTCCTTTCTCCCCTCTCTTTCTCCCTCCAACCCTTCCTTCCTTTCTTCTCCCCTTCTCTTCCTTGACAGGAGCATATTTTGTCATCATAGTTGGTCTTAATGCCTGGTTCCACACACAAGAGCTTCTAACATCTGTAGACTCTCCAAAGTGATAAGTGTATCATTTTCTATGCTAGTGAATTGGCTGGTGGCTTGGAATTCTAGCTATCTTCAAAATAGGAGCATCAAACATGTGATTAAGAAGGTTAAAACTTCGGGGCACCAGGGGCTCATGCCTATAATCTTTGCTACTCAGGAGGCGGAGATCTAAGGATCATGGTTCAAAGCCAGCTCAGGCAAGAAAGTCCATGAGACTCTTATCTCCAATTAACCAATAGAAAACCAGAAGTGGCGCTGTGGCTCAAGTGGTAGAATACTTACCTTGAGCTGAAGAGCTGAGGGACAGCGCCCAGGCCCAGGGTTCAGGCCCCAGGACCAACAGGGGAAAAAAAAAAAAGGTTGAAACTTCTGGCCATAACCCTGGAAGCTGACTCCAGAGAGTAAAGATGGGTGAAAGATTCAAGTAATCACTAATGGCCAATGATTTCATCAATCATACTTAAAATAAATAAATACATTTTAAACATGATTACAACAATAGCAACTGGTCCAGAGTGCTCCCAGATGGCTAATATTTGGAGGTGCTGGGGACATGGCTTTCCAGAGAGGGTACAGGAACTTCAAGCTCTTCCTTATACCACATACTCATGCATTTGGCCGTTCATCAGTATCCATTATAATAAACCAGGAAATGTAGTGAAACCATTTCTGTGAACGTTACAAGCCATTCAGATAAATTGTTAAACCTATTGAAACCCCAAATTTATAGTCAAGTTGGTGCAGGGCATCTAAGGTGGATGAAGTCTTAAGACTGAGTTATTGACCCAGTCTGAAGCTGACTCTGAAACTAACTCCAGATAGTGTCAGAATTACACTGAACAGAATATCCAGCTGATGCTATCCAGAAAGTTGGAGCATTGCTTTTTGCATGTAAAAACATCCCACTCACTTCAGGAGATAAAACACTTTTCCTGTTAAGTGCCATCATTGGCGGGGTCAGCTCAAAAGAAGAGCAACCGAGAGTTGCTTAAATTGTTACATTGACTAAAATACATATTTCTGTTTCATTTTCTGCCCATACTAAGAAAAGAAAAATACCAAAGCACTGGAAAGCACAGGATGGAGACAGCAAAGAGGAAGAGCTCATGGAGAGAAGACAGAAGTGAAATGATACAGGGCACATGGACAGACAGGTTCAATAGTGATGTGGGGCTTAGTAAACTATCTCTGATAAAGCCAGGCCTGGTGAGACCACAACAATCCCTCCCTATGGAGCTGGGAGCTCCAGAATGTCAGTGGCCCAAATGAGGGATTTAGTCATGCCACTCTCCACAGGGCCTGATCTCCATCACTGCAATGGGTCGAACAATAATCCCCCAAAAAGAGGCCTGTGTCAAGTCCCCAGAAATCTGAAACTGTCAATTTATTTGGACAAAGGATCTTTATAAATGTGATTAAATTAAGGATCTCAAAATGAGAATATCTAAATTATCTATCTGGCAGTCCTTTAATGGCAAGCATGCTAAAAGAGACACAAGAGAAAGACAGAGAAGGGGAGGGAGTAATATGAAGATGGAGACAGAGATCAGAGTTGATGTCCGGTAAGCCAAGCAAGTCTTGAGGCAACCAGAAGCTAGAAGAGGAAAAACAAACAAAAACCTTTCTTGGGCCTTAGACGGAACATAGCACTATCAACACCTTGATCTTTGGATATCTGGCTTCTATACTCTAAGGAGATAAATTTCGGTTGTTGTATGGACTTAGAAAACTAATGTGAGGGCTGGGAAGGAGGCTCAGTGGTAGAGTGTTTGCCTTGCATGCATGAGGCCCTGGGTTCGATTCCTCAGCACCATATAAGCAAAAAGAAAAAGCCGGAAGTGGCGCTGTGGCTCAAGTGGTAGAGTGCTACCCTTGAGCTAAAGAGCTGAGGGACAGTGCCCAGGCCTAGAGTTCAGGCCCCACGATGGGACTCCCCCCCAAAAAAAGAAGAAACTAATGTGATCCCAACTACAAGGAAAAACAAAATAGTATAGTAGTACTCCTTCATAGACACATCAGAATTCTTCCTCTAGGAAATCTTCACTTGCACATAACCCAGGAAATGTCATGGTGGCTGGTGTATGCTTTCTATTTGGACTTCAACCTCAGCATAGCCCTCCTCTCAGGGACTTCAGAAGCCCAAGGGACAAAGCACTGCAATCCTACCGGGCATCCACACCTAATCTCCTTATAAA
The DNA here is from genome assembly GCF_024711535.1 of Dipodomys merriami. Taxonomy (NCBI): domain Eukaryota; kingdom Metazoa; phylum Chordata; class Mammalia; order Rodentia; family Heteromyidae; genus Dipodomys; species Dipodomys merriami. Next base: position 696,892 of record NW_027206213.1, on the reverse strand, counting down.
AGACACAGAATGGAGGGCAAAAGGTGTAATTTTCCTTAAACCAAATTGGAAAAAAAAAAAAATACCATTGTCCAATCTCAAGTCAACATCCCAACTACTTGGCTCGCTGAGATGGGAAGATCAAAGTTCAAGGCCAACTCGAGCAAAAAGTTCCAAAGCATCTATCTCAACCAATCCCTGGGTGTGGTGGTACATACCTGTCATCTCAGCTACAAGGCAGGCAGAGATCAAGAGGTCAAAGTTCCAGGCTAGAACAGGACAAAACAAGACAAAAAAACTCCAAAAACCCTCACTCAATAACCGCTGGGTGTAGTAGCTCACATTTGTCAGCTACTGGTGGGAAATGTAAATAGTGGGATCACAGTTCAGGCCAAACAAAAATAACTAGAGCAAAAAGGACTGGAGTCATGTCTTAAGCTATACAATGCCTGTCTAGCAAACATGAGAGTCTGAGTTCAAACTCTTAATATTGCCCCAAATTTTTTTAAATGAATAAAGATATAACACAATGAAGGATGTTTTAAGAATCACCTAGAGAGTTTCTAGAGGAATCTAAAACAGGATTCTCTCAATGGACTATGTACAAGGCAGAGATAAATGCTTTGTGAATTTGTTCTTATATGAAAAAAAAATTACTCTCACACAAAATAAAATGGAAATCAAGAAGCCTTGGGGGTCAACTCTAACACACTGGCCACATTTCCTATAATTTCACCTGTATTCACTTACAGAATTTGAAGAGTTACTAGTGGGCATTCAGTAATGTCTGCCTCCTTACTAGTCTGAAAGCCTCAGGAGAGCAAGACCTATTCTAATTTTGCTGTGCTTTCAACAGACCCCTGACATTCTCTGGTGATTGATTTGTCTATATCAAAGGTAAAATCCTAACTGGGTGTGGGATGTATGCCTGCCTGTTATGAATGCCAGCTTTCAGTAAAATGATGAAGAGTCTACTCTGAGCTACAAAGCGAGACCTTGTCTCAAAAAAGAGAAATACTAAAATGATTTTAATACTATACATATGTATGTGTATTTGACTACAATAATGATTTTTTGTTTTGTTTTCTGGTCAGTCATGGAGGTTTAACTCTGAGCCTGGGAGCTGTCTCTGAGCTCTTCAACTCAAGGCAAGTGCTCTACCACTTGAGCCACAGTGCCACTTCCGGTTTTCTGGTGGTTAACTGGAAATAAGAGTCTCCGGATTTTCCTGCCCTGGCTGGCTTTTTTTTTTTTTTTAAAGGTGTAGCCCAGGCTGGTCTCAAACCTGTGATCCTCCTCGTTGATTACTGGTGTGCGTCACCATGGCCAGCCCTGGCTGGCTTAGAAGTGCTATCTATCCTCAGATCTCAGCCTCCTGAACAGCTAGGAATATAGGCGTGAGCACCAGTGCCCAGCAACAAAAATATTTTTTATAAAATAATATAATGGGATATCACTTCACAGCCATTACAAAAGAAATGTTAATGAGAATGTGAATAAATCAAAACTCTCAAGCCTGGATGAGGGAATTTAAAATGGTTCAGATGCAAGGCAAAAATAGTATGATAGCTTCTCAAAAAGCTAGTTTCCATATGACCTTGCAATTATACTCCTTGGCTGAAAACAAGTATCCAAACAAAAACTTATCTACAAAGTATAGCTTATCTGCAAAATGAAATCATATTTTGCCACAAAAATGAATGAAACACTAACTCATGTTATATTATGGATGAACCTCAAAAACAGGCACCCAGTGACTCACACCTACAATCTTAGCTACTTGGGAGGCTAAGATCTGAGAATCAAGATTTGAAATCAGCCCAGATAGACAAATCTGTGAGACTCTTTTTTCCAATTAGCCAGCAAAAAACTGGAAGTGGAGTCATGGTTCAAGTGGCAGAGTATCTGCTATAAGCAAAAAGCCAAGCAAAAGTGCAAGACCCTGATTTCAAAAACCAAAACACTATGCGAAATTGAAGAAGTTAAGACTTGTTTTTTCTGGTCCTGGGGCTTGAACTCAGGGCCAGGGCCAGACTCTGTCCCTGAGCTTCTTTTGCTCAAGGCTAGTATTCTACCACTTAAGCCACAGCTCCATTTCCAACTCCTTTGGTAGTTCAGTGGAGATAAGAGTCACTCAGACTTTCTTGTCCAGGCTGGCTTCAAACTGCAGTCCTGAGATCTAAGCCTACTAGGATTACAGGTAGCTAGGATTACAGGTATGTGGCACCAGCAACTAGCAAAGTCAGATTTTTTTTTTTTTTGGTCAGTTGTGGGGCTTGAACTCTGAGCCTGGGCCTGGGCCTGGGTGCTGTCCCTGAGTTCTTCAGCTCAAGGTAAACGCTCTACCACTTGAGCCATAGTGCCACTTCTAGTCTTCTGGTAGTTAATTGGAGATGAGTCTCACAGACTTTCCTGCCTGGGCTGGCTTTGAACCGTGATCCTCAGATCTCAGCCTCCAGAGTAGCTAGGATTATAGGCATAAGCCACCAGCGCGTGGAAAAGTCAGATTTTTTTAAATCATATATTGTATGGTTCTATTTATACTAAATATTCAGAATAGGCAAACCATAGGAAAGACAATAGATTAGCAATTGCTTGGGCTGGAGAAAAAAACGGGAGCATTTGTTTAATCAGACAGGTATCCTTTAGGGACAATGAAAATGTTTTAGAACTAGATCAAGGTGGTGATTGTACAACATTACAAATGTATTGAATGCCACTGAACTATAGGCTTTAAAATGATTACTTATGCTATGTGAAATTTGCATCAGTTTTTTTTCCTGGGTAGGAGGAGGATTGAGACAGGGTTTCATTATGCAGTCAAGCTGGCTTCAACCTCATGGTCCTCCTACCTTGGTCTCCTAGTGCTAGGATTAAAAAAGAAAAAGGTGAAATAGACCAAATTTTGTGATAACCAATAGAAAGTAAAGGGTACATACAAACTTTGACCTTGAGCAGGAAAATCCCTCTTGGAGGGGTTAACTGGTTTGTGCACTGCAGACTGGTTTAACAGCATTATCAGCCCCTACCCTTTTTATGCCAATAACACTCCTCCTCAACTTGTGACTACCTCTTGTGTCTCCAGACTTCACCAAATATCCCCTGGAGGGAAAAAAAGAAAAAAAAAAAAAAACTATTGAGAACCACTGGTCTAAACAGAAAAAAAGCTCCTAGTAATTACTAAGAAGTTGTTCTTTTCCAACCCCTTGACAATCTGTCAATGTGACTCACTGTTTCCTGCCAACCCTACCAGCCACAAATGACCTGTCTGTGTGAACTTCTGGCACCTGGTTTTAATGTCCTTTCTCCTAATCCCAAGCTCCCCAAAGTACCCACAGTGCTCTGGACATTCTGCTTTCTGTTTACTCTGCCTGGCTGGCCACAGATAACCTGGTAGCCCTCATTCTGCCCAGAGCATGGCACCATGGCTCCATTTAGCACTCACAAGACAGAAATATGTCTTTAAGAGGTAGGTCAAGGAAAAAGCAAACCTACCAGTTTTACAAGCAGAACAGAGCCTCCCAGTGCCCAAGCCCTCATTCCCCAGTTTCAACAGTTAAAGAACATTAGTCCAAATCATCACCCCACCCCTAAACTGTGAAACAGGTACTAAGTTAAAAATCCATATCCCTAGGAGATACAATTGAGTTTCTGAAGAATTTAATTACTTCTAACTATGGGCACAAAATCAATTCAGGCCTAGTTGTTGGTGATAGTAACTGTTTAGAAAATCCCAAAAGCTTGAAAGAAAAATGCATTCTAATCCCATTTGTTTAGCCTGTGCATAGTTTTTCCCCTTGCAAGGTATCTGGCTGCTTGATTTTTTTTTTTTTTTGTCAGTCATGGGGTTTGAACTCTGGGCCTGGGCACTGTCTCTGTGCTCTTCAGCTCAAGGCTAGTGCTCTACCACTTGAGTCACAGCACCACTTCTGGATTTTTTTCTTTTTGCTTATGTGGTGCTAAGGAATCGAACCCAGGGCCTCATGCATGCAAGGCAAGCGCTCTACTACTGAGCCACCTTCCCAGCCCCTTGAATTTTAAGTTTAATACATTAACTCAATATCTAATTCTTAAGCACCTACTTATTTACAACATATAAAAATATGAGTGGGAACTTAACTAGACCCTCAAGGAGTCTGAGTTGGACAAAGGGTTGGCAAAGAACAGCTTAAAAGACAAAGAGATCATTATAGAAAGATAGAACAGTGAGCTGGGCGCTGGTAGCTCACACCTGTGCTGGTAGCTCACGCCTGTAATCCTAGCTACTCAGGAGGTTGAGATCTGAGGATCGTGGCTCAAAGTCAGCCCAGGCAGGAAAGACTGTGAGACTCCTGCCTCCCATAAACCATCAGAAAACTGGAAGTGGCGCTGTAGCTCAAATGGTAGAGCGCTTGCCTTGAGCTGAAGAGCTGAGGGACAGCGCTCAGGCCCAGAGTTCAAGACCCATGACCGACAAAAAAAAAAAAAGAAGAAGAAAAAAGAAAGAAAGAAAGAAAAAAAGAAAAGAACAAATGCTAAAGAGGTATGTTGCAAAGGCTCTTGAATCTTTGAGTACAAACATCCCAAATGAAAGTCAACAGATCACAAAACAATATGTTGGAAATGAACTATACCATTTGGGGGGGAGGGAAAGTAGGAGAAAAATGAGGGAGGGAATAACAAGTTTGACAACAAATATACTCGCCACCTTACATATGTAACTGAAAACCCTCTGTACATCACCATAAAAAAAATCAACAGGTGTTTGAGCAGAAGCCTCTACCTGTGCAGGAGATGAAGAGTCCTGAAGTACAGTTGGCTCTCCACCTAAGAGGAGTTCCATATCCCTGAATTCAACCATCCATAGATAGAAAATATTGAGGCAGAGGAACCTCCATCTGTATGGAACAGGTACTGACTTTTAAATTAAGTATTATACACCAGAGATTAATCATCTAAGGATGACTATGGATAGGAAGATGTACATAGATTATATGTAAACACTATGTCATTTTATATATGCAATAAACATCAGTAGATTTTAGTGTCAACGGAGAATACTGGGACCTCCTGTGGATACTAAGGGACAGTTGTTAAAGGGTGTGGAGGAGGCAGCATTTAACGGAGACTTTGGTGCTAAGTATTTTCATGTATAAACAATTGAAAACAAAATGCAGAATCCCACTTCTAACTCACAGACTGGGCCCTTTTGTGCTGAGCAGAGATTTGTGGAAGTAGCCCTTCATCACTCAGCAACACCTGAAGTAAAGGACCTGGTTATTAGCCCAGTGTGACAAAAGAGAACTAATAGGCTAACAACCTGACCAGGAGGACCTAAATGTTGTAAGTGGACAAAAATAGCAATAAAACACAAAAGGCAAATTCAAAACAAGTACTGAAGATGCCTCTGTAATGATCATGTAAAATCTTCTCAAACCCAAAGTAGGAAAAAATACACACACACACACACACACACACACACACATAAAAGTTAAGTATATACATATATACGTAAAACGAAAACAAATTCCTTTTAATAAGAAGCACAAAGCTGTCATAAGTATCATAAATGATGCCTACATAACAATAAAAACAGCTTAGCTCTGTAATCCTGCCCAGAGATAAATCAGGCAAACTGTTCTGGCCTGCTCCTGCACCAGCCCACGTAGTTTGCCTCATATCACCTGTTTTCTGATGCCATAGTTTCCTATACCGCAGTACCTCAGGGCAGGAGGTCAGAATTTTCCTTGCTCTCCTGAGCTGATCCCAGACCATTACTCCTCCCACCTTACATAAAAATTCCTGCTCCTTTGAGCTCATGCCACCTGGCTACTCTGACTATACCTACCTCGCCTTGCCTTTATGCCGCCACCCTCCTACTCATTCCCCAACCAACAGTGAAGCTTTTGGTTTCCTGACTTTTGCTCTATCACAACTCCTGTCATCATCCTGAATGTTTACAAATCCAAAAGGATGATCTGTTCCTATATTGCATACTTGAAAGGACCTTTGTTACTCGCCATCTCCCACATATGGTCAAATCCCAGACCTCATCAACACAAATCTTATATATCAATTTTAACATTTATGAACATACTCTCCAAGTCTTCCTCTCTCTCATACTTCACTTTGTACTGATTTGTTCTTTAGGGTCATCATCTAGTTCTCCATAGCCTGACTCTTCTATTTGCTCCCAATCAACCTAGTTCTTGGCCAGTCTAGTTTCCCCGCCCAGAACCCATGGTTGACCATCTAGATGTGGACAGCTCTTTTAGTTTCTCTACACCCAGGGCCTTCCATTAAACTTTCCCAACACCCTTGATCAATGCTAAATATACCTCCCATGCTCCAACTCAAACCCTCTCATCTGAGCCCCACACTCACCCTCATCTTCAGACAAACTTGCCTCTTTATTTATTCCAGAAAACAGTGTACTGGCCATGACTACCTTCAAACCTCAATCTTCCCACATCATCCCAACCATCTCCTACCCTTCTTATCTATATCCCCATTTGGATTTCTTTATCTTCCTCCTGTTTTGGAAGGTAACATTTCTTGTTCTTTTTCTAGCCTCAGCCTTGATCCCATTCACCCATGTAGCCCAAAAATATGTACTGTATGCCTACTCTATGACAGCCATGGTACTATCCTGGGGGGAAAATACAAACAAGCTTATGAAGCTTTCATCTGAAGCAGGGGAGACAATAAACAAAGAATTCAACCATACAGCATGGCAGAAGCAGGGAAGAGAAACAGAGTGTCAAAAGGAAGGGAGAGTTTTCAGCTTTTAATATGATAAGATGGACTCTCTGAGAAGGTGGCATCTAAGCAGAATAAGTGAGGACAGCAAGCTTTGAAGAGAACTAAAGGAAGCACATTACCTAGGCAGAGGGAACAGCAAGAACAAGAGCCCAAAGGAGAGGCATGAACATGCCTTGCTTAATTTAAGGCAGGCATCCCAATGAAGTGGGATGTGGACAGAGTACAGTAACCAAAGAGAACAGTACAATAGGAACACAAAGAGGTAGCTGTGGGTCACAGCACAGCACTTCTGAGGCCATACCGGGATTTGTGGTTTTACTGTTCAGTAAGATGGGAGTCATAGGAAATTACCTGCTTTTCAAAGGATCATTCTGGCTACTGCAGAAAAGAAGCTAAGGGGACTCCAGCAGAACTGAGCAAACAGCTGCCATAATCTAAGCCATTGGCAGCCTGGTCCAAAGAGGCAACAGTGGCGGCAGTTGAAAATGGCTGGATTTTGGATGTATTGTGAACGTAGAACAAAGAGGATTTTCAGGCATATGCATGATAAGTAAGCAGCTTTTGGCCTGAGAATACCAACAGACTAACAAGAGGTATGGAAAGAAGTTTTTGACCCATATATCTGAAAGAACAGACTTACAATTTAGAAAGATGAAAAAAATTATTTCCTCCTGTCTCCTCAGGAAATTTTACTCCATCAGAAACTGCCATAATCCTTGTCTTAACCAATATTAACCTCCTCTCCCTCTCTTTTCCTTCTCCAACTTCCTAGTATCTCCCCATCAGTCCACTGATATGCTCAACCATCTCCCGATCTCAAATATTATATATCTTTCTTCATTCTCTATGCAAACTTAAGAAAGAGTCTAGAGTTGGTGCTCCCACTCATGAACTCATGGTATTTACTATATTCCATTTCCATCATTCTTTCTGAAACTGATGTGTGGAGACCAATGCCACACCATTGCCACTGCAGAGAACTTATTCTATTTAATCTTTTGGAGCCACTGGACTGTCTTCTTTAACCTTTTAACACTAGGGTCCCATGTTGGCAAGACACTGTAGTCTCCTGATTCACCTAACACTCTGTGAGTGACTTCACTGTCTCTTTCAGAGTTTTCTTACTAAACTAGCTTTTAAATGTTGCCCAACCTCAATTCCACACATTGCTCTTCTGATACTTGACTAGTAATTTTCAAACTACTCCTCTACAAACAGCTTCAGACCTATCAATTTCATAACACTCAATTTTGCAATGTATTGTTTTCCTAAGAATGATTTTCCCCAAGCCCTTACCCACTCTAATAAAGTAAAATTGTTAAAAAGTACTTTATCCAAATCTTATTATATAGTATATATTAAAAAAAAAAAACAGCAGGGCTCTGGGCAGAGACAATTTTGACAGACCTCAAATAAACTAATCCTAGCAGAAAAACAGCTAAGCTTTCAGTTAACCTACAGAATCTTTAGAAGTAACCTAAAATTTGATTAGGCTACACACTTTTAGAGTGGTTTGTTACATAGCAATAAATAACCAACACTTACTCCAAGCATATTATAAACTGATTATGACCAATAATGGGCTCATTTTCCCTCAGTAAGCCTTGTCCACCTGTCCTCTCTTCTCCCATCACATGGCACAGCTCAGAATCTCCTCCATCTCCCCAATTAAGCAGACAACTAGGAACCTGAAATCACTCTCCTTCAAAACTTCTCCTTCACTCTAAATCCAATCCAGCACCAAGTCCTGAGCTATAAGCCCCTAAATATTCCTTATAGTCACTGCTCTCTGTACACTGCCACTCATACCACCAGTGCTTCTCTAGATCATGGCACTCCCTCCAAAAAACTCAGAAGGGCTCCCAACTTGCTGGGGATAATCTCTAGATCCTGGCCCTACCTTTCCTCAGGCCTTTCTGTTTCCTTCCCCAACAAAGATCATTAAGGAAATGACAGACATGTTTGATTGCAACAAAATCAAAAGTGTCTGCAAAAATTCCACCATTAATAAAATGAAAATGACAAAGTAGAAAACAATTAGTATTTTAGATGTGCAAAGAACTTCTATAAGAATAAGGAATAGGGGCTAGGCAGGTGGCTCAGTGGTAGCGCTTGTCTTGCATGCCTGAGACCCTGGGTTCGATTCCTCAGCACCACATAAGCAAAAAGAAAAAAAAGCCAAAAGTGGCGCTGTGGCTCAAGTGGTAGAGTGCTAGCCTTGAGCTGAAGAGCTGAGGGACAGTGCCCAGGCCCAGAGTTCAGGCCCTACGACCAGACCAAAACAAATTAAAAAAAAAAAAAAAAAGAATAAGGATTATAGCCTGATGCTGGTAGCTCATGTCTGTAACCCTAGCTACTCAGGAGGCTGAGATCTGAAGATTGCAGTTCAAAGCCAGCCTAGTCAAGAAAGTTCATTAGACACTTATCTCCAATAACCACAAGGAAACTGGAAGTGGTGCTGTGGCTCAAAGTAACACTAGCCTACCACTAGTCAGAAGTGGAGCTATGACTCAAGTGGTAGAACTCCAGTCTTGAGTAAAGCAAAGCTAAGGGACAAAGCCTAGGCCTAGAGTTCTTTTTTTTTTTAATTGTGAAAATACTGTACAGAGGGGTTACAATTACATAGGCAAGGTAATGAGTACATTTCTTATCAAGCATTGTTGCCTCCTCCTTTGTTTCCCCTTCCCATCCTTTCCCATTTGCCTCCCTTCCCCCGCCAAAGTTGTAAAGTTCGTATTTCGACATAATGTCTTGTACATCTCATTGTTGCAATGGGTCCACCTGTATCCCTATTTAAACGGATTTGTTTTACCCCTTCCCCTCCACAATGTATACCAACATCAAATACAGTGAAAGCAGGGGTTATACTGTGGGGGAGGGACATACAAAGCAACAAAGAAATAATCTTATAAATGCATTAGAAACAATCGCATGAAAGAAAAAAAAAACATTTGAACACATATCTTAGGGTTCATTTCCCTAACACCACCTTATCTGACCTTTTCTGCTTGACTCAGACATATACTAGATATTGCAAATAAAGGAAACCATGGGACCTATATTTCTTTGGGCCTGGCTTACTTCACTTAATATAATTTTTTCCAAGCCTTTCCATTTCCTAACAAATGGGGCATTGTCATTCTTTCTAATGGAGGCATAGAATTCCATTGTGTATATATATATACCACATTTTCTTGATCCATTCATCTACTGAGGGGCATCTGGGTTGGTTCCATATCTTAGCTATAGTAAATAATGCTGCAATAAACATAGTCGTTCTGGTAGCTTTAGTGTGGTCTTGTTTGTAAACTTTTGGGTAAATGCCCAAAAGTGGGATTGCTGGGTCACAGGGGAGCTCTATGTGGAGTCTTTTGAGGAACCTCCATACTACTTTCCAAAGTGGTTGAACAAGTTTACACTCCCACCAACTATGCAGTAAGGTTCCCTTCTATCCACATCCCCTCCAGCATCTGTTGTTGTTAGAGTTCTTGATTATAGCCATTCTAACTGGAGTGAGGTGATATCTCAATGTTGTTTAGATTTGCATTTCTTTTATGGCTAGGGAGGTTGAGCATTTCTTCATGTGTCTGTTGGCCATTCTTATTTCCTCTTCAGAGAAGTTTCTCTTTATGTCTTTAGCCCACTTATTTATTGGGCAGTTGTTTCTTTGAGGATTTGTTGTTGGGGGATTTAATATTTTGAGTTCCAGGTATATTTTAGATATGAGACCCTTGTCCATTGTGTATGGCTAGTGAAGATCTTCTCCCAATCTGTGGGCTTTCTATTGATCTTGCTAGCTATGTCCTTTGCCATGCAGAAGCTCTGCAGTTTCATGCAATCCCATTTGTCCAACCTTTCTTTGATTTGTTGTGTTTCTGGGTCTCTATTAAGAAAATTTTGGCCTGTGCCAAGGAGACCTAGGGTTTCTCCTATTCCATCCTGTAATGTTTTCAGAGTGTCTGCTTTGACTCCCAGGTCTTTGATCCATTTGGAGTTGATTCTGGTGCAGGGTGATATATAAGGATCTAGTTTTAGTTTTCTACAAGTGATTAACCAATTTTGCCAGCACCATTTACTGAAGAGGCTGTCTTTCTTCCATTCTATTTTTTTTTAGCTCCCTTATCGAAGATTAGAGGGCTATAGGTCTGTAGGTTCATTTCTGGGTTTTCAATTCTATTCCATTGGTCCTGAGGTCTGTTCTTGTGCCTCTTTTTAAAATTATTTATTTATTTATTTATTTATTTATTTATTTATTTATTTATTTATTTCCTGCCAGTCCTAAAGCTTCAACTGGGGTTCTGGCACTGCCCCTGAGCTTCTTTTGCTTAAGGCTAGCACAGCTCCACTCTGGCTTTTTGGGTAATTTATTAGAAATAAGAGTTTCACAGACTTTCTTGCCTGGGCTGGCTTCAAACTGTGATCCTCAGATCTCAGCCTCCTGAGTAGCTACCATTACAGGCATGAGTCATCAGTGTTCACCTGGTTCTTGTTCAGTATTGTCCAATACTGACTTGTGCCAAGTACAAGCACATTCAGGCACGCGCATATGCACACACACACACACACACACACAACAACAACAACAACAAATCCTAAATATATAAGAACAGGAGATTGGTTAAATAAATTGTACTATACCCAGGGAGCTAAAAATGATGATGCAGACCTTTAAACACAGACAAATAGTCTGTATAGAATGCTGAGTGAGAAAAACGATTATAGAAGATTATAGAGAAAGATGCAGAGGTATGTTTTTATTTATCAAAATACATATCCTTCAACCAGGCATGATGACATACATGCCTATAATCCCAGCACTTAGGTGTCTGAGGCAAGAATAAAAGTTCAAAGCCGAAAAGAAAATAGTTCAAAGCCAGCTTGGACTACATAATGAGGCCCTGTCTCAAAAATAAAACCATACAAGTCTTAAAGTATACAAAATAAAAACACTGGTAAATTAAGGGACTATAAGTAATATTTTCTCTTTTTGCATGGTTTTATCTCTTTTGGTCACTAACAATTAATTGGTACAGGTATGCCAAAAAGAAAACCAAATCGTTTATTGCTTTCTTTCATACTAACCGAAGATTTCTGGCTTTTAAACCTGGATTAGTTTCCCCTACCCCAAAACAGACTGGCCTCAAACTCTGGATCCTCTTATCTCATCCTTCCATCTACTAGTATTTCAGGCATATACCATACCATGCCAGGTTCAATCAAAAATTATATAAGGAACTAACATTCATTTCAAATTTCATTGTTTCAAGTTCCCAGCTCCAAACACCAAATACCATTTGAAAACCTCCAGCTGGGCCCCTGTTGTGAGAAAACATATCTAGCACTGAACAGTGAATTATAACCCTGGAAACTTCTCTGTTGTTTCAATAAACAAACACTGAATAACTAGAGGGCTGGAGAATTTCACATATATCCTGAGTTGAATCCCAAGCATCCAACCAAAACAAAAAGGAAGGAGAGTAGGAGAAGAGGACAGGAGAGAGGGAAGAGAAGGAGAGAGAAGGAAGGAGAAAGAAACTGAAATACTAAGACAATATCGTAAGTGTGCCCAAAACACTGCCTTACATCAAATACGTGAAAAAAGTAGGTTACACAGTGAAGATAGGTTGGGAGAAACGAAGGGAAGGAACAATAAGCAAAGGAAAACGGAAATAGTAGGTTTAAGGACACTCAACTTTTCCAAGCTCACACATACCAGCTCATGTGCTTTAATCATAGCCTAGACCCTCAAACTCTCACTAAGAATTTCTTTCTTGCTACACCCAGCTCTAATAAGCTTAGTCATCCAACATCTACATCCATAGCAGATTAAAGGCAAAGAATTAGAGGTTTGGTGCTGATTCAGAAAGGCAGAGAGATAACAGCAAGAAGAAATAGCTGAGTGCCTCATAAGAAAGGAACCAGAAAACACTCTAATATACAAACATGAAATTCAAAAATTCAGTACAAACTATCTTAGCTATACCAAGCAAACATCCTATATCCTAGATCTGTTTTTTTAAGTAACATTTTAATAACAATGCATTTGAGAATTGAAAGAACTGCAGAGCAGGTACTGGTGGCACACACCTGCAATCCTACTACTTAGGAGGCTGAGATCTGAGGATCATAGATCAAAGCCAGCTCAGGCAGCAAAGCAATAATGTCCATTAGACTCTTATCTCCAATTAATCACAGAAAAAGCTGTAAGTGGCGCTGTGGCTCATGTATTAAGAGTGTTCACGCTCAGACCCAAAGTTCAAGTCCTAGGACCAGCAAAAAAACAAAACAAAACAAAACAAAAAACTGTAAAGCTGTTAGCATCAGAAACTAACTCCTCATCTTTTTATACACAAGAAATCTGGTGACAGAGCTGGGATGAAATTTTCCACTCACAGGGCCTAGTGGTCGTTACATAGGCTCAGATTAGAAGTATTCTCCACTCATGTAATGCTGACTCTGTGACATGGGTACTCTAGAGTCAGAAAGAACTATAGTTTGTTTCTCTTTTTTTTTGGGGGGTGGGGTCTGGTCATGGGGCCTGAACTCTGGGCCTGGGCGCTGTCCCTCAGTTCTTCAGCTCAAGGCCATCGCTCTATCACTTGAGCCACAGTGCCACTTCCGGCTTTTTTCTTTTTGCTTATGTGGTGCTGAGGAATCGAACCCAGGGCCTTAGTCATGCAAGGCAAGCACTCTAGCCACCTTCCCAGCCCAAGAACTATAGTTTGTATTGCAGATGAAGTCCTTCCAAAATAGTAAAAAATTTAAAACTGATAAACCCTTGGCCAGGAAACATGTCAAACAGGCTCTCTTTCCTTGCCCTTTTTTTAGGCAGAGTTTCAACATATAGCCCAGACTGGCCTCAAAATCACTTTGCAGGCCAGGCTAGCCTCAAACTCAAGATCTACCTCCCACTTCAACAACCCTACAAGGTGGCATTAAAGGTGTGCACCACCTCATGGCTCTCTCCAGGTCATTCTTTGTCATCTCCTCTCTCCATAAACCTAAGAATTGTGCCACTCTTTTTAAAACTCTGATTTAACTCCTAAACACAGCACTCAACAGAAAACAAAAATTGAGAAGAAAGCACTTCTTTCATTTCCCACATCTCATCAACTTTTCTTCTTCTGTACCCTTTCTTTATCCATTTCCTTCCAGGTTATGGAATGAGGTGCCTTTCTCCTGTCCAAGATCATTTCAATGAGGGTTCATGGCCTTTGCTGTTAGCCCTATCACCCCCTCAGCCCTATTCTAATCATCCACTATTCAGATATGTATTTCTTATCTCTTTCTACTACTAGGAATATCTTTTAAAGCCTTTGAGTACTTGTTCTGTTATTTCCATAGAATAAATTTCTGTATGTAAAAATATATTCTTCAAAATATATGAATATTTAAGCAGACAAGGTGGTACATGTCTATAATCTGAGTACATAGGATGTTGAGGCAGAAGGAATCTCTAAAAAGACTAAACCTCCCATATCTCACTATGAAGTGCCTATTTCCTTCCTATTTTTCTGTCTCCCTTCCTTTCTCCCTTGTTTCCTTTTTTTCCTTTCTGCTTAATATAGTCAAAACCCCTTCACATAACAAAATTAACAAATCATTGATAAAATTTTTTGGTAAGAAATGGCAATAATAATAAATTGCATCCTGACTCAATACCTGCCTTATTTCCCATTCAGTCATTATTTCACTGACACCTGGACTCGATTCCACAGCTACATGTAAGTAGTTTTTTTTGTTTTTGTTTTTTGTCAGTTGGTCATGAGGCTTGAACTCTGGGCCTGGGCGCTGTCCCTCAGCTCTTCAGCTCAAGGTTAGCACTCTACCACTTGAGCCACAGCACCACTTCTCGCTTTTTCTGCTTATGTGGTGCTGAAGAATTGAACCCAGGGCCTCATGTATGCAAGGCAAGCACTCTACCACTGAGCCACCTTCCTAGCCCCATTTAAGTAGCTTTTAATCTGGAGATTCATATGATTTCCATATTTCTAAATTTGATGAATAATCATCCAACTTTACTGAGACCTTTGTGCTCTGCTAGTACCTGGAAGTGACCATTCTTCCTTAACATTATTTTACATTCCTTCTCATCATCTCTGGATTTCACCTCTGTATCTCTGAATATTCCTGCTGCCTCTTTCACAGGTTCACCTCACTTGATTCAGCTGGTTTTCCCTAAACTCTGCAGACATGCCAAGACACTATTCTAGGCACCAAAACAGCTTCATGTAGCTGAAAATCCAGTGAGAGGAGATAAATAATGAGCATGAGAATCAGCTGATACAGGCTATGAGGAGAAATCAGACAGACTTAGTTTCTAGTACTGGGTGGTCAAGAAAGGCCTCTCTGAGGTGAAAATAACAGCTGAATGACAAGAAGCCAAGAAGCTCAGGGAGAACACTCCAGGCAAAAGATCAGTCAAGTCTGAGAAAGTAAAGAAGAAACAACATTATCTGCTTTAAAAAAAAAAAAAAATGGGGACTGAGAAGGTGGCTCAGTGGTAGAGTGCTTGCCTTGCATGCATGAGGCCCAGGGTTCGATTCCTCAGCACCACATAAGCAGAAAGAAAAAAGCCGGAAGTGGCGCTGTGGCTCAAGTGGTAGAGCGCTAGCCTTGAGCTGAAGACCTGAGGAACAGCACCAGGCCCAGAGTTCAGGCCCCATGACGGGACCCAAAAAAAAAAAAAAATGAAGCCGGGTGCCGGTGGCTCATCCCTGTAATCCTAGCTACTCAGGAGGCTGAGATCTGAGGATCCTCAGATAGTGGTTCAAAGTCAACCCAGGCAGAAAAGTCCTTGAAACTCTTATCTCCAATAAACCACCAGAAAACCAGAAGCAGTGCTGTGGCTCAAGTGGTAGAGTGCTCACCTTGAGCTGAAGAGTACAGGGACAGCGCCCAGGCCCAGATTTCAAGCCCCATGACGGGGTTTGAACAACAAAAAAACAACAACAACAAAAAATGATAAAGAGGCATCTCTGTGAATAGAAGGTACAAAGGCTTGAGCCAGGAGTGGCACACCAGTAATCACAGCACTTGGGAGGCTGAGGGAGGAAGACAGTTCCAAGCCAGTCCAAACTACCTAGTAAGTAGCTTGAACTACACAGCAAAAACATAAGAGAAGAAAGAAAAGAGAGAGGGAAGGGGGGAGGGAGGGCATGCAAAGCAAACCAAACAAC
Organism: Dipodomys merriami; assembly: GCF_024711535.1. Taxonomy (NCBI): domain Eukaryota; kingdom Metazoa; phylum Chordata; class Mammalia; order Rodentia; family Heteromyidae; genus Dipodomys; species Dipodomys merriami. The sequence continues at coordinate 680,993 of NW_027206213.1, read as the reverse complement.
ACAGCACACTGGCTGTAAGGGTTTACAAGTGAGAAGAGTCTGAGTTGTATTCAAAGTATATTCTATAGCTACCTTGTAGGGTCTCAATTTCATTCCAGTTTTCCTTCCAATCATGTCTAACAATTCCTGCCCAAGGTTTCTTCTAAAATATAGGCCAGGTCTATGAAACACTATCCTAAACTTCGCCCACATTTTGGCATTTCATACTAAAAAAGTCCCCAATAAAAGTCATTCTTTCCTTTGAATGCTGTCTTTTTCTTTAGTTAACCAACAAAAGCCAAAGCCAAGACTCATTCCAACTTTAACATCTAATGGTTAACAGTGACTTTTTCTAAACTTGAAGGGAAAAGATATAGAAAGGGAGGTAGAACAAGTACACAGAACCTTCCACCTCTGATAAGAATGATACCTCCCAAGCCGGGCACCCGTGGCTCATGCCTGTAATCGTAGCTACTCAAGAGGCTGAGATCTGAGGATCACGGTTCAAAGCCAGCGGGGGTAGGAAAGTCCGTGAAACTCATATCTCCAATAAACCACCAGAAAACCAGAAGTGGCACTGTAGTTCAAGTGGTAGAGTGTGAGCCTTGAGCTGAAGAGCTGAGGGACAGGACTCAGGCCCAGAGTTCAAGCTCCATGACTACCAACAACAAAAAGAATGATACCTCCCAACAGAGCTCATACCTAGGCAGATCAAGATTAATAATACATTTCAGGAATTTTATCATAGTCCTAGCTACATGGATCTGACACTTCAATCCAATTAGGCCCACTCTCTCTCCCCCCTCAAATATCTCAACAAAATACACAATGTCTGGGATAGAAGAAACCCTCATGCCAGGAGCCCATGGCTCATGCCTGTAATCCTAGTTACTCAAGAGGCTGAGATCTGAGGATCGTGGTTCAAAGCCAGCCCAGGCAGGAAAGTCCCTGAGACTCCAATAAACCACTCAGAAAACCGGAAGTGGCGCAGTGGCTCAAATGGTAGAGTGCTCACCTTGAGCTGAAGAGCTGAGGGACAGCGTTTGGGCCCCATTACCAACAGAAAGAAAGAGAGAGAGAGAGAGAGAGAGAGAGAGAGAGAGAGAGAGAGAGAGAGAGAGAGAGAGAGAGAGAGAGAGAGAGGAAGGAAGGAAGGAAGGAAGGAAGGAAGGAAGGAAGGAAGGAAGGAAGAAGGAAGGAAAGAAAGAAAGAAAGAAAGAAAGAAAGAAAGAAAGAAAGAAAGAAAGAAAGAAAGAAAGAAAGAAAGAGAAAGAAGGAAGGAAGGAAGGGAAAAAAAATCTGCCAATGATATAACCTTATTATATAAAAATAAACTAGGCAGGTGGGAGAAATATGTGCCCAGGATTACTGAGAATGAGATATAGGCCATCTACTTCCCTGACCTCATAGTTGTTTGCTCATATTCTATGAGCAAACCCCAGAAGCAGGACTTGAGTACCGACTTGAACATCATTCCATCATGCTAAAATCACCCTATAATTACTAAGTAAGTGAACACTTAAATAATATATTTTATATTTATTCTGAACTTTTAAAAATTCTCATTTTAAAAAGAAAAATAGCCTAGTGCCAGTGACTCACTCATATAATCCTAGCTACTCAGGAGGCTAAGATCTAAGGTTCACAGTTTGAAGCCGGCCAGGCAGGAAAATCTGTGAGACTCTTATCTCCAATAAACTACTCAGAAAAAGCCAGAAGTGGCATTGTGTCTCAAGTAGAAGAGAGCCAAAGAAACTCAGGGATAGCACCCAGGCCCAGAGTTCAAACCCCAAGACTGGCAAAATAAAATAAATATAAATAAGAAAAAAGAAAGAAAGAAACACTTCATTTTTAAGAGTGTCTATTATCAAATTTTTAAACTACATTTTTTGGTGGTTTTTTTTTTTTTTTGTACTTGGGATTGAAGCCAGAATGTTATACTTGCTAGGCAAGTGCTTTGCAAGTGAGCTACATCCCAGCCCTATTATCTTTTTTTTTTCCCCACATGAATTCTCATGACTGGTCAGAGAGCCACCTAAAGCTGATCTTTCAACAAGGTCATAAAGCTCACACAGTGAAGCACCAGACAAGGATTGCTGATCCTACTCTTCTTCTTAGAGATTAGCACAAACAAGGAGAAATAAGTGTCTAAGTATGTTCTAAGGGCTACATTCAGTGATCAGCTTAATGTACCACCTCTCTAGCCCCATTTTATAGCTGAGTTGCTTTTTATAAAAATGAAAGTCCACCTCTTCACATTTCAAAGCCTTTCAAGAAGGCAGGCAGCCAACCAACCCTAATCTTCTATGAGCCCACCTCCCTTCCTAGCTACACCTAGGCCCAATCTATGCATTTTAAAATTACTAGTCCCTTCCTATATGCCCTCTGTCCCCATGCTTACTATAATAAATACAGGAAATCACTGCTCTTATTACTTGCAAATCAAAATCCATCATAAACTAGAAAATGAATGCATGCCTTGCTTAAAGTTAAATCTCAGCAATATGTGAGCTTAGAAATTTAATTCTTGTCTTTACAATATAGCACTTAAGTAGTTTAAGAATTAGCATAGTCAAAATACTCTCTGTTCTTGAGATCTGTAATAGTAGGTACCCACAAGTTTATGATTATGAAGGGATTATTATGATTAATGAAGGGAATTGGATAACTTTCTAGATGTTCTCCTTTGCTTTGGATTTGTTCTGTTAGAAAAGTACCTTTTCTATACAAGTAGTGCTTCCTTTCCATTAATCTTGAGAGAATTATTTTTCTGAAGGATCCCTGCTTTGTTTGGCTAGGTGGCTTGTTAATTACATTTTAGTTACATATATCCTTTTCCAGAGCACTTTAATTAAGATACCCTGTTAGAAGTTCCTTGAATTTTAGTTGCATCATGTTAATTAAGCCACATCCTTTTGCAGATTGTGAAACAGCTCAGCCAATGTCAGCAGAAGGGCAGGGCCTGCCCCTTAGGGATAAAAAGAGAGCAGCCTGTCCTGTACAGTGTGCTTGCTCATCAAATTTTTGGCTGATGGTACAGTCTTCCACAGAAGTAAACTTTGCTTTCAACTTGGTATTCCTTATTCCTATATGACACCCCAACATCCTGAGCTATTTCTTTTTTTTTTCTTTTCTGTTTATTGTAGTACTGAGGAATCAAACCCAGGGCTTCGTGCGTGGTAGGCTTAGTCTACCACTAAGCCACATTCCCAACCCCTATCCTGAGCTATTTCTAATAGTTGTTTCTCAATTTTACTGAAACTCAAGCTGATTCATTAGTTCTCGTCACTGTAATAAGCTATGTGAAGGTCTCCAGCGTAGATCTGTTATACTACAGCAAGAGGAGCAACAATGCTTGCTCATGTAACTGTAACCCCTCTGTACACAGTATTTTCACAATAAAAAACTTATTTAAATAAATAGGAATCAAGGTTATCTGACTATTTAAATGGGGGTCTCTCCTGCCTGCTCTGTGAGTTTAAACTACTACTGCTTTAGTGTAATAGTCACTGTTAGTTTATTCTGTAGTGCCCACTGTTACATTGTTCAAATTATTAAACACTCTTGAGTTGGATACAAATAAACTTAAGGCTTATACCTTCCCCTCAAAGAAGTATTTATCTAACACTAAAAAGTAGATAAAGGGCTGGGAAGGTGGCTCAGTGGTAGAGCGCTTGCCTTGCATGCCTGAGGCCCTGGGTTTGATTCCTCAGCACCACATAAGCAAAAAGAAAAAAGCCAGAAGTGGTGCTGTGGCTCAAGTGGTAGAGTGCTAGCCTTGAGCTGAAGAGCTCAGGGACAGTGCCCAGGCCCAGAGTTCAGGCCCCACGACCAGACCCAAAAAAAAAAAAAAGAAAGAAAAAAGAAAGTAAAAAGTAGATAAAATGAAACAGCTAAATAGCAAAATAAAACACAGTGATTATGGGTCCAAAACAGTTAAGACAGGCAGCTAGAGTGAAAGGCATCCAGCTGTGATAAGTACTACATGATTAAGGAAAATGGATGGGGAAAGGAAGGGTACGGTATCCCAAGTACAAGAGAAATTAAAAGTGAAGCAATGGAAAGAACTAGAACCATGGTACAAGAGGGATGAGGAGGGCACAGGCCTGGATGAAGCAACCCATCATATTAACAGTGACTTGATAGGTTAGAAAACATTTCCCCTCTCGGGCTGGGAAGGTGGCTCAGTGGTAGAGCGCTTGCCTTGCATGCCTAAGGCCCTGGGTTCCATTTCTCAGCATCATATAAGCAAAGAAAAAAAGCCGGAAGTGGTGCTGTGGCTCAAGTGGTAGAGCGCTAGCCTTAAGCTGAAGAGCTGAGGGACAGCGCCCAAGCCTAGAGTTCAGGCCCCATGAACAGACCCAAAAAAAAAAGAAAAGAAAACATTTCCTCTCTCACAATGGCTTTCAAGGAGGGGGAAAATGCCAAACCACAGTATAATAGGAAGAAGATAAATACTGTGTTTTCAGTACATACAGTATTATTGTTCCTATTCTATACTGTATTGACATACGGTACATACAAATAGTATCTCTCCCTTCTTCCTAGTCCTCATCCAAGTGTTTACAGATTGGGGGAGGGATATACACAAATCTCCAGTTCTACCAGGGTACAGAAATAGCACAACAAATATTCCCTCATGAAAATGAAATTCATAAAATATTAAGATTTACCATTCACAGACTGCTACCCAATTATATGCCAGGCACTATGCTAAGTGCTTTGCATATATCCTTTCGTGTGATCTTACAACAACCCATGTTTTTGCACCTTACAGATAAAAAGACTACATCTTACTAAGCTTACCAACATCACAGAGATAGGGCCAAGGACTATTAACCTCCAATGCCCACGCTTTTAAATCACCACACACGGCACAATCTTGAAAGTCTCCTAAGAAAAACTTCAAAACACTCCCTTTCTAGGAGGACAGGAGAGGAAAGACAATACTGAACATCAGGTTTTCCCTAATCATTACTGAGTTATACCTTCTGATCAGACCAAGATTTTTCCACTGACCAAAAAGCCAATGAAATCATTTTTTCCAGAGCAGTCAACTGTAATGCCCTACCACCACCATCACCAAAATTTCCAGAACTCTAAAAAAGAGTAGAGGACAAAGGCCTCAGGAACAGGGTTGGGCTATCCCCAGGGAGAAGTAAATAAGGCTAGCAAACCTTTGTAAGATAACTAGCACTCCTCAAACAGACTAGATTCATTGACCAGGAGAAATAATGAATAACAGTACATAACAAACGTCCCAGACCTCCAGAAAGAGCCCAACAGACAATACTTGATCCCATTTCTTCTTATTGTCCACATAAGCAACAAAGTTCGCTTGTTCTCAATTCATGCTGAGACCAAAAGGACAATCATCATTCCTTCATCCTAAAGGTCCCAGAGCAATATCTGTAAATGGCCTTGAAAACAAGCACCAAATTACATGGTATTAGACTGCTTTCCCCAAAACTCAAGTCCTAGAAGACATCATTATTTAAGATCATTGTAATTACAAAAGATAATCTGGCATGAAGTCTATACTTAGCCTTCTATTATAATAATATAGGGATGCCATAATCTTTTTGGTCCAATAATCTCTTGCTTTTCAGAAATCATAAATAACAAAGCTTTGGGGCTGGGAAGATGGCTCAGTGGTAGAGTGCTTGCCTTGCGTGCATGAGGCCGTGGGTTCAATTCCTCAGCACCATATAAGCAGAAAAAGCTGGAAGTGGCACTGTGGCTCAAGTGGTAGAGCGTTAACCTTGAGCTGAAGAGCTGAGAGACAGTGCCCAGGTCCAGCGTTCAGGCCCCACACAAAAACACACACACAAAAACACAAAAACAAAGCTTTGATTGACACTGCCATCCATTGTTTTTACCAAGATTTACTCACCCAAAGACAAAACCTGACTGGTTGTGGAGCTAATTCAACCATAGTTCAGCTAATTCAACCATAGTTCAAAATGAAACTCCAAGTTTTTACTCTTTCAACTTTGTTTCACTTTTGCAACTTGTACTGCCAAGAAGGAAATGTCACTCAAAAAGACTTACTTTTAATAACAATTACCTGACTCAATAGAATACTGAGACTGTTAAAACTACATTCAATAGATTAAATAATAAGAAACATAATAGGTCAATAATAAAACAGTATTAATTAAACAGTAATAATAAAGAAGGCACCTGAGATTAAAATTCATATGAAATAAGAAGACCTTTTTTTTGGCCTGGAGAGAAATACAGAGCATCTGATTTACTTATGTAAGCAATCTTGTCAAAAACTAACCAAAGAAACAGCAATACTTACTTCAACTTTACTAAAAGAAGACTAGAATATATACAGACATATGAAACAGATATGTTCCCAATAACAGGTAATTTTCCCCCCCAGATAACATGTAACAATGTCTACAGACACCATAGTTAGGTGTCCTTCTGTCATCTAACAAGCAGAGACTAAGGAGAGGCACAGAAATGGAGGGACAGAGGATGAACAAATGCATTAGTGAGTACCACTGATACAGACTGATGATACAGTAAACATCCTATGGTGCAAATGACCACTTCCCCACAACCAAAAATTATCCAGCCCCAAATGGTCTATAACCGTGGTAAGGTGGCACTAGTGATGAGGTGAACAGCACTAGTGATGTGGAGACACAGGCATTGTGGTGGCTCATAAGGACCTAATATGCTATGTGACTTTTAAGCAAATCATGTAAATTTATATTCATTTTCTTAAGACAAAATAAACTGGTTATTTTTCCTAACCTTTTACAATTTAAAATCCTTAATTTTCTACAGAAGGTGGCCAGTTAGCAACAGAGCAGTAAACAAAAGAAGGCAGAAAGGCAAGTATCAGTGGGTCCTCATTGAGGACAGTTGTAACAACACTCCACTACTTACTGAATGTGGATTTTGAGCTCTTCTAAAGTCTCCCCATGTTCTCCAATCTGAATACTGGTTTGTTTGTTTTTTTAGTTCCTCCAAAATTCCTATGTTGCATTCCAATAACCAAGATGACAATCTTAGAAGATGGGGCCTTTGAGAGGTGATTAGATTCTGAGTGAGGGAAAAGCCCTCCTTAAAGACATTAAGTCTTTATAAAAGAGGCCTCAGAAAGCTGTCTTGTCCCTTCCTTCTTATGAAGGTACATCCAGAGCAGGTGCCTTCACTAGAACCTAACTGTACTAGCAGCCTTCTAGCCTCTACACGGTAGGAAATAAATGTTCTGTTTTTTATAAATATCTCAGTTTATAGTATCTTGGTGGAGCAAACTATAGACTAAGACAATATAATGACTTTCCTGACTTAGAAAGCTCATAAAGAGATCCATTTGGGAAGAATTATATTTAAAAAAAAAAGTCAGTGTAGCCAGGTGCCAGTGGCTCACAACTGAAATCCTAGTTACTTAGGAGACCAAGATCTAAGGATCATGGTTCAAAGCCAGCTGAGGCAAAAAAAAAAAAAAAAAAAGCCCATAGCTTAGGGAAAAAAGTCCATGAAATTCTCATCTCCAATTAACTACGAAGAAACCAAAAGAGGAGCTGTGGCTCAAATGGTAGAGTGCAATCCTTGAGCAAAAAAGCTCAAAGATAGCACCCAGGTCCACACTCAAACACAGGTATTATAAGAACAGGTATTTATACAACAGAGAATTCTCAGAAAAAATTCGCTTGCAACTAGCAGTCTCGGGTTCAAGTTCTTTCAATATTTTTGTCAGTGCAGTTTGTAGTAGTTATTTAACCTATGTCTACCACTGATTCCTCAACTGTACAGTAATAAGAGTCCTTCCTACCTTAGAGATGTTGTGAGTAAGAAGTGAGAGACTGTAGGTATAATGTTATCATGTATAAGTGCCACAAGGCATACTGAGTATCTTACAGATTCTCATCTACATCTGAGACACTATGGCAAAGACAGAAGCAATGGAAGATGTGACTCTTGCCTTCTAAGTGACATAATATGATCAACATACAAGAAAAAGAGAACTCCACAAAACAAATACCTATTGCAATGCTGGGAAATGTGGTACAGTTTCTAAATTGTGGAGGGACTGAAGGGGAAAAGATCAGTGTAGACCAAAATGTTATGAAAGACTTGTGATAATCGAGTATTTTCTTTGGATTCCCTTCTTCAAGGAAATTTGCTTGAATAAACATCCCTAGTTCAGCGTATTTGCATATAGTTGAGTCTTTTCTTGATAAAGTGAAAGCAAATACTTTCACCTTTTTTTGAGGAACAAAACATAAGAACCTCTATTCTAAATCAATGCTATCCAAACAAGGATATCCAAGACCATCCACTATGATATAGAAAGGAAATATAGAGAGATGCTAATCTGAAAAATAAGATTTCCAGAGTAAAAAGGCAAGTCACAGAATGGGAGAAAATATTTGCAAACCATGCATCTGAAAACGGACTAACATCCAGAACACAAGAAATCCTAAAACTCTATAACAAACAAACAACTTGATCCAAAAATGGCCCAGGGTTCAGACACATATTTTCCCAAAGAAAATATATAAATGGCTAATCAACACATGAAAAGATGCTAGACATCAGTAATCGAAACTGCAATAAGATACTACCTACCACCTAGTAGGATAACTACTATCATAAAACCGAAAATTATAAAGCCAGGCACAGGTGGCTCATGTCTATAATCTTTCTTAGGAGGCTGAGATCTGAGGATCACAGTTTGAAGCCAGTCCAGGCAGGATATTTATGCACTGTTGGGGACAAGTAAACCTGGTATAAACTCAGTGGAAAAATGGTAAGGGATTTCCGTAAAAAGTTAAGTATAAAACTACCAGTGATTCTACTTCTTATATTTGAGTATATACTCAAAATAATTGAACATAGGCTCTTAAAAAAAATACTTTTAAGTCAGGCATGAGTGGCTCACACCTGTAATCCTAGCTACTCAGAAGGCTGAGATCTGAGGATCATGGTTCAAAGCCAGTTTGGGCAGGAAAGTCTGTGAGACTCTTATTTCCAATTAACCAGCAGAAAACCAGAAGTGGCACTGTGGCTCAAGTGGCAGAGCAATCACCTTGAGCTGAAGAGCTGAGGGACAGTGCCCGGGCCCAGAATTCAATCTCCATGACTGACAAAAAAAAAAAAAACACCTTGTACACACAAGTCCATAGCATTATTAGTAAGAGCTAAAAAGTGGAAGCAACACAAATGTCCATCATCAAATAAATGTATAAATAAAATTGTATATATTATATACAATAGAAAGGGGGTAACAATGCTCGATAAGAAATGTACTCAATACCTTACTCATGTAACGGTAACCCCGCTGTACAGTATCTTTACAATAAAAAATATATATCAAAAATACATACAATGGAATATTTATAAGCCTTAAAAAGGAAAAAATTGTGTGGGCTGGGAAGGTAGCTCAGTGGTAGAGTACTTGCCTTGCATGCCTGAGGCCCTAGATTTGATTCCTCAGCACTGCATAAGCAGAAGAAAAAAAAAAGCCAGAAGTGGCACTGTGCCTCAAGTGATAGAGTGCTAGCCTTGAGCTGAAGAGCTGAGGGACAGCGCCTAGGCCCAGAGTTCAGGCCCACGACCAGACCAAAAAAAAGGAAAAAGTTGTGATACATTACACAACATGGATGTTCCTTAGAGACATTATGCTGTGAAATAAGCTACACACAAAATGCTAAATACTATTCCACTCATATGAAATATTTCTCAAAATCATACATAGAAAACAGATATGGTGGCATATATCCATATTCCCTACACTCCAGAGGCAAAGGCAGGAAGATCATGAGTAGTGGATGTCAAAACTAGAGAGTCGGGAAAGGAGAGTTATAGTTTAATGAATATCAAATTTCAATGTGTGTGTGTGTGTGCACACATGCGCATGTGCACACATGTGTGCACATAGCCCTGAAGCTTGAACTTATGGTCTGGGTGCTGTCGCTGAGTTTTTGCATTCAAGGCTCATGCTCTACCACTTGAGCCACAGCTCCACTTCTGGCATCTTGGTGGTTCATTGGAGATGTGTCTCATAGACTTTCCTGCCCATGTTGACTTCAAATCTTATCCCTCAGATCTCAGCCTCCTGAGTAGCTAGAATAACAAACATGAGGCACAAGCACCCAACTCGAATTTCAATTTTATAACATGAAAAGGTTATGGTGATGGATGGTGGTAATGGTTGCATACTGAGGATGTATTTAACACCACCAAATTGTACTCTTAAGAAGAGCTATGATTGGGGTTGGGAAGGTGGCTTAGTGGTAGAGCGCTTGCTTTGCATGCATGAGGCCCCGGGTTCGATTCCTCAGCACCACATAAGCAAAAAGAAAAAAGCCAGAAGTGGCGCTGTGGCTCAGGTGGTAGAGCGTCTTGAGCTGAAGAGCTGAGGGACAGCGCCCAGGCCCAGAGTTCAGGCCCCACAACTGGACCCAAAAAAAAAAAAAAAAAAAGAATTTGATAAAGAAGAGCTATGATAGAAAATTTTAGATTATGTATATTTTACTACAATGAAAGCATTGGAAAAATACTATTTATCCTTTTTTTTTTTTTTTTTGGTCAGTTGTGAGGCTTGAACTCTGGGCCTAAACGCTGTCCCTCAGCTCTTTAGCTCAAGGCCAGTGCTCTACCACTTGAGCCACAGTGCCACTTCCAGTTTTCTGAGTGGTTTATAAAGATAAGAGTCTCAAGGACTTTCCTGCCTGGGCTGGCTTTGAACCACAATCCTCAGATCTCAGCCTCCTGAGTAGATAGGATTACAAGTGTGAGCCACTGGCATCCAGCTATTTATCATTTTTAATATATAATAATATAACACAACATCCGTTTTCCCATTCAGTACAGTGTCTCATACTTGAAGTTGATGGTGACAGCCTTTCAATCCACTGATTCTGCTCTTCATGTAGGATTGATTAAGTAGATTCACTAATTACATTGTTTTAAATGAATTAACACTTATAAAACAAACAAGTGGTGAAAGAGATTTCTGTGCAGTAACCTTGGATTCAAGATAAAGCGAGCATAAATGAATAAGAAAATGGCAGAGCTGTCATTTCTACACTATATAATGTCAGGCACACTATAATGTCAAAACAATCACAGTCTAATGAGACATGGCAAGAAGTTTACCAAAACTTGAGATCATTTAAAATGGGGATTTGCATCCACTTTATTCATGATGAACCTTATCCTAAGTATATACTGTGCCTTTACATACTAGGTAATGACAAAAGGACAAAAGCCTGCACAGATGAAGAGATGGCTTGCTCTTTAACTCATAAGGCTATTCCTCTAGACTACACTAAACCACACTGCCCATAGAAATTTTTGTGGTTAGAAACTAGTCTTAGACAGGGGCTGGGAAGGTGGCTCAGTGGTAGAGCGCTTGCCTTGCATGCATGAGGCCCTGGGTTCGATTCCTCAGCACCACATAAGCAAAAAGAAAAAAGCCGGAAGTGGCACTGTGACTCAAGTGGTAGAGCGCTAGCCTTGAGCTGAAGAGCTGAGGGACAGCGCCCAGGCCCAGAGTTCAGGCCCCACGACCGGACCCAAAAAAAAAAAAAAGAAAAGAAAAAAGAAAAGAAACTAGTCTTAGACACAGACACACCAGTGGTTCATGCCTGTACATATTCCTAGCTACTCAGGAGGTTAAGGTTTGAAGCCATCTGAGGCAGAAAAGTCCTGGAGACTCACAGCTGCAATTATCCAGCAAAATACCAGACTAGAGGTATGGTAGAACACCAGCTATGAGCAGAGAAATCTGAGCAAGGCCCTGAGTTCAAGCCATGCCCAGCACCAGGGCACACATGCACGCACACACACACACACACACACACACACACACACACACACACACACACACACACACACACACACACACACACACACACACACACACACACACAGATACTAAGCAGCTTCAATATAGCTAATGTGTGAAGTATTTAATTATTATCCTGTTTAGTTTTAAATAATTTATATATAGTCATATGTGGCTATTTTATGTACAGCACAGCCCTGGGCCACTAATAGATGGTTACCTCTATCTCAAAACATACAGTGTCTCAACAAACAATAAATTTTCCTGTGTTGTGTCTTTATGCATGTTGCACATTATCTTCTCTATCTAGAATGTTCTCCTGATCTTATCCCTCTTACCAATAAATTCTTATTTTTTTTTAATTTTTTAATTTTTTCTGCTGGTCCTGGAGCTTGGTACTTGCCCTGGGCACTATTCCTGAGCTTTTTTTGCTCAAGGCTAGTACTATACCACTTGAGCCACAGCTCTAATTCTGGCTTTTCTGGGGGGAGGGAAGGAGGGAGAGAAGGTTAATTGAAGAGTCTCAAAGATTTTCACACCAATGATGGCCTCTTGTGATCCTCAGATCTCAGCTTCCTGAGTAGGATTACAGGTACGAGCCATCAGTGCCCACTAAATTCTTATTTTTTTAAAAATACACCTCAAATATCACCTTTATCTTCCCCTAACTTCTCCCCACAGATCTGTTGCCCTCACCCTTTCACATTCCTCTATTGCAATAAATGCTACTTTCTTATATGTCTCAAGGTTCCTATTTGAGTTCCTGAAGGCAGAGCTACATCCTACCATCTTCACACAGGGTTTCTCATCAGCATTTATTGACAAGGCAGTGAACGAATAACAAACTTCACTCTCCCAGGTCATAATGAAGTGCTCTTCCACCACACAAAATATGACTCCAGAAAGGTAGACTGCAAGTGAGTCTTTGCTGCCACGCTGGCTAGATGCTACTTCAACAGATAATAGCATGACTATTACTATAATTTCTTCATCTCTATGAGACACAGATGCCCTAGATAGCTCTCAAGTAGGCTCAGAAGGCATCTATCCTTGTAAGAGTGTAAGATGAAAGCAGACATCAGTACTAGTCCCCTTTCTAAAGTGTCCATTTTCAAATACTGTAAATTAAAATGATGACTGTGATACAGTAATATTATTTCCAGGTGCTTCATTAAGAGTCACCAAGCCTTTCTTGTATACTCTACATGTCATTTTAGCTACCATTCAAATCCCATGTGTTCTCTTGTCATCATCTCTTATTAAATGAGCTTGGTTTTTGTTAGAAAGACCAAAGAAAAGCCTCTGACCATAGCAATTGCTTATTCTGGACTTCATTTCTACATTCTGGATTTAGCTATATTTAGCAAAGCTAAACTGTCATCATGCCTGAAACCAGGAAGACACCATTCACAAACCACCCCCTGAAAATCTGCAGTTGCATTAAAAAGACCAGACTTCCCAGCAGGCAAAGACATCTGAAGTGGGAGGGATCAAATTGGTATTTGCGTCAAGAGAAAGCCTCAGGTGCTTATAACTAATCTCTGTCTGATGCTTAAGGGTCTCTATAAACTTATTTTCTTCTTTCTGCTCTAGTCAAACATCCTCGTTATCATCCCCTATTCACCCTTTTCTGTAACACTAGTCTTCTGCCTCTCCCAATTCTTAGTCTTCCAAAACATATACACACATATGCAAGCTTCTTGTCTCTATGACCCTTCTGGGAAACCTTTTCCTTTTCTCCATACATGCTATGCCTTAGAACAGAGCTAAGGTACAGCAGAGGAACAGTAGAGACTCCTAGTTATTTGATAGTAGCCAAGAGCCACTGAAGAAAGTAACCAGCAAATATATGCAAATGTACATTTGGAGGCAAATGTAAAAGAATCTCCTTATACATACATACATACAGCACATGCCACACATGTCCTTTCCTTGATTCTGGAAGGCAAACTTGCACTAACCAAAATAGTCAACATTAAGCCCAACACTACTGACTCCCATCTGTAATTCTATATGCTCAGGAGGCTGAGATTGGAAAATCAAGGTTCAAAGCAAGCCAAGGCAGAAAAGTCCTTGAATTAACCAGTAAAATCTCAAAATCTCAAATGGTACTCTATCGTTTAAGTACCATCTGTGATCAAGTAAAGCTCAGTGAAAAGCCAGACACTGGTGACTCATACCTGTAATACTAGCTATTCAGGAGGCTGAGATCTGAGGATTGCAGTTCGAAGCCAGCCAGGGCAGAAAAATCCATGAGACTGTTATCTCCAAGCAACTACTCAGAAAACACCAGAAGTGGTACTACGGGCTCAAGTAGTAAAGCCAAAGCCTGGAGCATAAAGAGGCTCGGGGATAGCACCCAGGCCCTGAGTTTAAGCCCAAGACTAGCAAAAAAAAAAAAAAAAAAAAAGATAAAGATAAAAGTAAAAAAGAAAAGCTGAGTGAAGTCAAGGAAGGGGTAACATTGTCCAAAAAAAGAAATGTGTTCGTTACCTAACATAAAATGGCAACTCTTCTGTACAATACCTTAATAATAACAGTAAAATTATATTTAAGAAAGAAAAAGCTGAGTGATAGGCCTGGTATCAAAACAAAAACAGAAAAAGGCAGAGAGCATTAGACTAGTTAGTATTCTTGACTCATCCTTCTATTTGGCCATTCCATACTAACATGTAGGCTACCCGCTCTAGCTGGAAGATCTTCAATAACCTATAGCTGGAACATCTGCTGGATAACTGCCACTCCTCTTCAATGTCTCCTGATCTGGAAACCTTCGTCCTCAGGCCCTTCATCTTCACAGACCATCTCTTACCATCTACCATACTCCAAGGCCCATGCTAATGCTAGATATTTGTATCAGGTTTGTTATTTACTCGTCCATGAGGCGAGAGCTCATCCAACTTACTGTCTCTGGATCCTAATACAGGACTTGCCATAGAAAAGTACTAATGAATGTTCATGAGACATGCATATATCATATTGATACTAACAAGATATTTGTGTTATATGCCACATATGGATTTTTGTTTTTTCCTTTTCCTTTCCTTTCCCCTCACTATCCCATTCTACAGATAGGAGAAATTATCAAAGTTTTTCAGTATGAGTCTTAGTTCTTATTAGTCCTGGTCCTAGATTCCTTTGGTAGAGATAGGAAAACTATTCTGAGGAGCTGGCTGGTCCAACTTATATGGAAATGAAACACCTCTGGAATACTCTTTTAAACACAGCAAGTGTTCAACACCTATTGTTTAAAGCTCAGATATAAGGCCTTCTATAGCTAAGAAGTATGATAAAAGCACCACTTCTCATGTCCTTTGAAAGCACTGATTCAATTTTCCCAATGAGCTCATTCTGTAAACTTAAACCAAGTCCTTCCTTAATACCACATGGCCAGTTATTAGAAATGATTTAGCATCTCATAATAGCATATTCCTGAGAAAGCTAGAAAGTACCCTTCCCAACAACCAGCCTAGAGATATCCCCATTCCTCTACCTCAAAATGGATCTTACTTCCCTTAGATAACCACGTTCCTCCTGAACTAGTCAGTGAACCTGTCCAACAAGGCAGATATTGCTGATGGAGAGCCTGCAGGCCAACATTCCCCAGTCTTACCTGGCAACTGTTTCTTGAGGCTCTTGCAACTTCTCACTATCAAGCACAGACGTGTGTGTGTGTGTGTGTGTGTGTGTGTGTGTGTGTGTGTGTGTGTGTATGTGTATGTGTGTATGTGTATGTGTGTGTGTGTACATATATATTAAGGAAAAAGAAATAATCAACAGAATATGGTAGTGATCAGGTCTGTGTCTGAAGATTGGCTAGCCATTGCCTAGGGCATCTGGTGTACAGCTTTGGCTAGGACTAGTAGAATTTTGTGTCTGGAGACTCAGAGAAGAAAGACTAGGAAGGAGCATGTTTGCCCAAAATACCTGTAATTACCCTTTAAGGAGCCGATAAGGCCTCGGCAAAGAACATCTGGCTCAGCCCAAACACAATGGAAGAAGGTGATTACTTCAGATTGTTACAACCAAACTTGCTTTCACTCCCCTTTAACTATATTGTTGCTGGTAGATAAAAGCTACTATTTATTGAACTTTTGAAAAGTGTTCAATGTTTACTGTCTTAGTAAATCCTCAAAGCAACTCTACCGAAGAGTGGTTTTCAGACTTTATACCCACCATCTACCAGGGATACCCAAGAACACGCATTTCTAGCAAGCTCTCAGATGAAGATGTTCCTGATTCAGGGCCCACATCTGAAGAACACTGCCACAACAAAAAAGAAATTCAAAAATGTTCCACAGCTTTTCTTTTTTAACAACAACAAAAAAAAAAGCAGACCCCAAATTTGAGCCTAGATCAGTCTGATTCCACAGTCAATATTCATAACCACACTATATGTAAATGTGTGTTTTGTCTTTGCCTACTATGTTCAAGGTCTATGGCTTCATTTCCAGCACTGTGAAAAAGTAAATAAAGGTAAACTCAGTCTTTCTTTTTTTTTTTTTTTGTCAGTCGTGGGGCTTGAACTCTGGGCCTGCGTACTGTCCTTCAGCTCAAGGCTAGTGCTCTACCACTTGAGTCACAGAGCCACTTCCCGTTTTCTGGTGGTTTACTGGAGATAAGAGTTTCACCGACTTTCCTGCCCAGGCTGGCTCTGAATCATGATCCTCGGATCTCAGTCTCCTGAGTAGCTAGGATTACAGGCGTGAGCCATTGGCACCCAGCACATGTCTTTCCTTAGACCTGTTTCATCCCTTCTAGAATTTAATAGTCTTTGGATTTCGTAAGTATTATATATTTTGTACACTAACTCCTGCACATGTACATACTTTTCAGGCCACAAATTCAAACTCCATTATACTCAAGGAACATAAAGAAATCAGCATTACCAAACCAAATTTTACACAACACTCTCTCTTGCTACTAAGATCTTTGCCCAAGCTATACCACACTAGCTAACTCCTACTCATTCTTCAGTTACTTCCTCTCCTAAAACCAGGCCTCTCCCCCAAAATAAAATAATATAAAGTGGCAGTTGGCATACTCTGAGCTTATCTCCATGATGGCACTAGTTATTCTGTTATAACTGCCCATTTTCCATCCCTTAAAACAGTTCATAAATTCTAGCACCTTGTTTAACATTACATCCCCAGAACATACTACGGTGCCTGCCATAAATGACTAAATGCAGAGGTGAAAGCCCCATGTTCCACTTTAGCATGTCATAATGCACAGTTCTCAGGAATGAAGTTCAGGGAAGAGGAGGGCAGCCATAGATAACAAAGAACAATTTTGCCTTTTCATTTGGCCATCCTTCTCCAAGATCAAGACTTTGTGAACAGGCATCGCTTAGGGCAAGGCATCCATGATGAAACAACATCCTAGCTGAACAAAATGCTCCAGGGTTATGAGGTCAGGAGAGGCCAGTCAAAGGAAGAGGAAGGAGCTGTGCACCCCCTCATTCTTCTGATCTCTTTCTCACATCCTTCTCCATTTCTCCACCCCACTGCAGTCCGGGTTTTGGCACAGGGATGAAGGAGACAGATCAGACTCAAGGGTACAGATCTGGCAGCAGGCACAGAAGCATCTCCCATCCTGCACCAAAGCCCACAAGGAAGAATCCTGAGGGACAGTGACTCAGGACCAGGATTAAGTCCAGCTAGAACATTACTACAAATGAAAACAGAACAATATTAACTGTCAGAGATCCTTTTTAAAATACGATTTTTCAAGTACAAGCTTCAAAATCGCATCCCCAGAAACTGGGCCCGTAAATCCAATGTTGACAAAAGCTGAGAGCCAAACACAGCTTCTCCCTCTTCCCAACCCACCCACCAGCCTGCAACACTCAGGATGACAGGCATTTCCTAGGCCCAGGTAGGGATCCTTGCTGCAACCTTAGTTTACAAAAAGCTCCTTTTCAGAGGGGCCTCTTAGCGTTCTTTCTCTCTTCCCTCACTAATAAACTGTTCCATACCACCATGTTGCAGTAATAGAGGCCTCCCCTTTCCAATGTCTTGCAGTCCAAAACACAACCTACAGGAGGTTGGCCCCATCCAATTAGTTTGAATTGCTTCACACCAAGGAAATTACTGCTTTTATTAAAAATAAAAGCACACTAAGCAGGCAATGAGCTGTGAAAAGTATGAGTCTAGCATGATTATGAAGGTCGAGGTTAAGGTTACCAAGAGACTAGGAAAAGATTTCCCAAAAGCCTGGGGGATAAAGATAAATATCTACATTATTTCAGATTATACAAATGAACACACACAGAAGGAGGGAATTTACACAACAGATGTAAATAACATCCGGTCCAATACAGGAAAAAAAACAAAACAAAATGAGAGCTATTCTCAAGTAGTTCTTAATAAAAATTTTAAAATGAGAGAAAGAGGGGCCTAGAGATTGAGTTCAAAACAATCACGTTCACTTCATATAATTTCTGTTATCTTAGCTACATCCTGGGAGCCGGATAACAGTTGGTCTGAAAACAAACCTAGTCAAATCCACCTAAAGCCTTGCTCAGATAAACACATTCCCATTCCCAGAAAATTGGACCTTCCTTTCAACACCTCCTTATGGAAATGGAAAAGTTAGTAGGAAAAAAACCCTCTTCCTCCTTGAGGATTCCCCCAATTCCCACCCTACATTCTTCACATCGGTATTTCAAGTTTTGGGAGGATGACAAGCCCACCACCCTGCATCTGATGGTGAGCTTTACACTTTCCCATCTACGTTTTTCTCCTCTGATCCGCCTAATTCCAGGAGGAAAAGAAGGTGGCTTCTTAACCTTTTATTTCCCTCCCTAAAAGGCCACTGCAGTAAACAACTTCCCCCTACCCCTTTAAGCCCTGTCACTTTCCAATCTCAGTTTTAAATCTCTCAAGGACAATGACTCACGAGGAAAGTGCGGGGGGGGGGGGGTCAGTTGGTGAAAAACCCATTCATACATTCAACAACTAGAAACCAGAGTCTTGCCACATCAGCACAAGATTTTAATTTACAGCGCAGAGTTCCACCGTACCTTCTGCCAACACCTCGTCCACTGTGACCTGCTGTCGCCCGATGCCAAAGACCCTTCCGATATAGCCACTGCCCAGGCCTGAGGTGCTGCCCCCTCCTCCGCTGGAGCCCGAGCCCAGGCCAGAGCCACCCTGTTCTCGTCGGGAGTCGAAAAACTTCTTCATCTTGCAAATAGGAAGCAGCAAAGCAAAATGCCGATGGTTTCTAGATTTTTTTTTTTTTTTTAAGAAAAGAGATCTAAGGATTTCTTCTCGGATTTCAGCTCCGCGAGGAGCCACCCGAATCCGGTCGTGGGGGTGGGGGCTGAGGGAGGATGCCTATAGGAATATGCGTGTCAATCGCGCGGCGGGTCCCCTCCTCCTCCAGAGAGCGATTCGTGTAAGTTTAAACCTGCGATGACAGAGGAAGAGAGAGGATGAATCAGTAACACACTTAAAAATTCAACTGCCGAGTCCTAGAGGGAGCAAAAGCCATCATCCCAGGGAAACGCTCCATGCATTTTCCTGCTGAAAAGAATCCCGAGGCTGAAAATGCATCCCCGGCCCCACAACTCCGGATCCCCGTGCCCAGCCGGAGCTCGGAAAAAGGAGGGCCGGCCTGGACAGCGCCGATCCTGCTGGTCCCCCCTACGACCCGGTCCCCCCGCCGCCCCGCCAGGGAGCATCCCCGAGGCACCCACTTGAGACGGCTCGGCGGCCGGAGCCCAGCTACCAGCCCCGCAACATTGTCACGGCCGCCGGGCCGACCTGCGACGCGGAGAGGAGGCGGCGCTGCAGTCTGAGCCGGGGCTCGTTCGGCGCCCGCCCGCCCGCTCGCTCGCTCGCTCGCTCACTAGCCCGCCCGCCAGCTGATCCCCCGTGCGCCCGGCGGAGACTGACCCGCCGCCCCTCCCCCGCGCGCGCTCCCGCCGGGCTCCATCCACCCAACCAGGAAGTGAACCGCCGCCGGAAGTGCCTCTTGGGGCGGCGCGGCCCGGAGCCCTGGCAGCTCCTGGAGCTGATTCCCTTTCTCGACAAATGGAAAAGAAGTCGATGACGAGAAGACCGGGGAAACGGGATGGGGAGGATCTTTAGTGCAGAGAGAGTCTTAGAAAAGAGCGTTTCTAGCGCCTTTCGCAGGGCACCCTGGGAAAGGTAGTTCGGCGCAGTCTGGCAGGCGGACTACAACTCCCAAGATGGCCCTGGAGAAGCGGGCGCGGTGTCGGCCCTGGCCTCCGCAGCCTCCGTGATGGTTAGTGGGTTGGTGCGTATGTGGAGAGTCAGTTATTTAAGCACATCCGGTAAAGAAACTGCCAGAAACCTGCTCCCCCCACCCTACCCCCTACTCGTTGCATGTTTTTTCCCTTCTGGGGCCATCTTATTTGCGGCCTGGCGGCCTGGCACAAGGAACTCTGGGAGTTGTAGTTTCTAATCAGAACGAGGCTGACACCTGAAGGACGCGGCTTAACCGCTTAGCCCCTGGCTGATCCTGCCAGGCATCCCAACGTCCCCCGGGCCGAAGATGGAGGGTGAGAGGTTGATGGTGAGGTGGTGCTGGAAGTTGCATCGGGCCACGCGGGAATGTCAGCTCTGACAAAAAGAGAGCGGGAGCCTTTCCGCCCCCGACCTCGATCGCAGCTTCTGCTGGCAAAGATGAGAGCCGGCTCCCGGGGCAGCTGTGGGCCCTGCGCTTCGAGAACGCCTCTGAGACAGTGAGTGTCTCGTCCGGAAATCCACGGGCGAGATTCGAAACGGCAAACTGCCGAAGGTTGTGTGCAGGGCGGATCCTAGGGAACCTGCAGACTCAGCCCATTGGCTCCACCCCAAACTTTGGGGCTCGTCACCGACAGTGACGCTCAATTCTTCCACCTTTGCAGACTCTCTGGGTGGGCCTGGTTCCCCCACATCACCACCACCACACACACGCACATACACACACACGCACACACACACACACACACACACACTCTCACATATACGCTCTCCGCGTCCTCCCACCCGGGAACTCCAAACGGACCTTGTATTTGTTGTACTTGGAGATTTTTCCAGTAAAATACTCCCCCCTCCCGCCCCCATACCTCCTGAGTGCCGACGGAGGGGAGCGGACTATGGTTTGCATCTGTCAGATGGGGAAGATATGGAGGGCAGTTTGTATTCTTCTCCGTTTCCAGATATCCCGACGATGATGCTGAAGATGGTACCAAATCCCTCCTCGCCTCCACACACACACCCCCGCCCCAAGAAATCCACGATTTTTTCTAATCTCAGAATATAGGTTAGTTCTCACCTCCACCCGCTCTCCCCACTTCAATGGTGCGACAGCCCTCTTGGATTGCAATTAGTCCCAGATTTCTTCGGCAGGGTGCACACGGGGCGGGGAGGGGTGGGGATAGATCTTGCTTTCTTTCATCTAAATATTGAGCTGCTGGGCTAGAGGTGGCTGTGGCTGCTGAGGCTTCTTGTTTAAAGTGGTGCCGTTGTAATTAAACTCCCTGTATCGAGATACCATCTTTTCTTCCGGAGAGAGTCAAAGTTGCCACCTCGGTTCACAAATTCATGCAGCCACCTCCGGGGTGAAATGCTGCACCTGCTAAAACATTCCCTCAGAGCAAGCCCACGGAGGCATGTTCTCTGCACCTTCCTTAAAAGGCTAGGTTTTTGTCCAAAGAAGCTTGGAATAGATCTTAAAATAGATGAGAAAGATCATTTAGAATTGGGTTCATTGACCCCCTCTTTCTCGGCATTTTTTTTTTTAAGAAGCTCTGTCAGGTCCTAAGTCTGTTAGGCCTGTTGCAACACTTTGTCAGGTTTTTCTCAACTGTCTTGATACCAGAACAAGACTAGGTTTATCACAAACTTCATCTGACCTTCCAGCAGGATTAATGTAGCTAACTTATGGATTGATCAGAATCTGAGGAAAGAGGTTTAAAAACCAAAAACTAGAAGCTGGGTGCTGGTGGCTCACGCCTGAAATCCTAGCTACTCAGGAGGCTGAGAATCATGGTTCAAAGCCAGCCCCTGCAGGAAAGTCTGTGAGACTCTTATCTCCAATTAATCACCAGAACATCAGAAGTGGTGCTGTGGCTCAAGTGGTAGAGCGCTTGCCTTGAGCTGAAGAGCTCAGGGACAGCACCCAGACCCAAAGTTCAAGCCCCAAGACCGACAAAAAAGAAAAACTAGAAATAGATTCTTTGCTTTCCTTTCTCTCAGAAACTAATAGCAACTATGACAAATCCATTTTTGGTTTGATTTGGTTTGGGGTTTGTGTGTGTGTATGTGTGTGTGTGTGTCTGTGCATGCTCGCGCACGCATGCATGCACTCTGTGTGGGTGCCAGGCCTTGAGCTCAGGGCATTATACTATTGTTTGGCTTTTTCACTCATGATTAATGCTCTACCACTTGACCCACACCTCTGGTCCTGTTTTTTGTTTCTTTTTGTATTTTTTGTTGTTTTTTTGTTGTTGTTGTTTTTTGCTGATAAATCCAAGTTGGAGCCTCACAGACATTTCTGCCCAAGCTGACTTCAAACCATGATCCTCATTTCTGAATAGCTAGAATTGCAAACATGAGTCACTAGGCCCAGCTTAATTTTGTTCGTTGTTGTTGTCATCGTTTGCTTTACCTACATTAGGTCATTTCATTCTCACAATACTATGAAATAAGGTACTATTATTACACTTATTTTAAAGTGGTTATTGAAATTGAGGCCTAAGTGACTTGCCCAAAGTCACAATGACAGCAACTGGCAAAATAAGGATTTAAACCCAAATATTTTGGCTCCTCTGAGCTCAGTGCTACACTGAACTTTCTTAGAAAGTACAAATGAAAGCTAAGCAGGGCTGGGAAGGTGGCTCAGTGGTAGAGTGCTTACCATGCATGCATGAGGCCCTGGGTTTAATTCCTCAGCACCACATAAACAGAAAAGGCCAGAAGGGGTGCTGTGGCTTAAGTGGTAGAGCGCTAACCTTGAGCTGAAGAGCTGAGGGACAGTGCCCAGGCCCAGAGTTCAGGCCCCAACACCGACAAAAAATAAATAAAAGAAAAAGAAAGCCGAGCACTGGTGACTCATACCTGTAATCCCAATTACTTGAGAGGCTAAGATATGAAAATCATAGTTGGAAGCCAGCCCCAGCAGAAAAGGCCATGAGACTCTCATCTCCAGCAAACTACTCAGAAAAAGCTGGAAATGGAACTATGGCTCAAGTGATAGAGCACTAGCCAAGTGGTAGAGCACTAGCCTTGAGCAAAGGAAGCTCAGGGACAGTGCCCAGGCTCTGAGTTGAATCTCCATGAACAACAAAAAACAAACAAAATATTATGTAATGGCTTCTTAGTAATCAACCCTTAACGCCCAGTATATATGATTTCAATTTAAATCAGTAGCCTTTATGCTGCTTTAATTTTGATTATGGTTTGTTGGTTTTTGTGTGTGTGTGTGTGTGTGTGTGTGTGTGTGTGTGTGTGTGTGTGTGTGTGTGTGTGTTTGCTGGTGGTGGGGTCTGGACTCTGGGCCTAAGCGCTGTCCCTCAGCTCTTCAGCTCAAGGCTAGCTCTCTACCACTTGAGCCACAGCACCACTTCTGGCCTTTTCTGCTTACGTGGTGTTGAGGAATCGAACCTAGGGCCTCATGCATGCATGGCAAGCACTTTACCACTGAGCTAAGACTATGTTTTTATGA
This sequence comes from Dipodomys merriami, assembly GCF_024711535.1. Lineage (NCBI taxonomy): Eukaryota > Metazoa > Chordata > Mammalia > Rodentia > Heteromyidae > Dipodomys > Dipodomys merriami. The sequence continues at coordinate 657,517 of NW_027206213.1, read as the reverse complement.
TTGGAGGAACTAAGTCAAAAAGTATGGTTGTTTTTGCAGCTAGAAAGACAAAGTGCCCCTCCCTCAGGAAAGAGATGCTGATTTGCTCTTCACTCTGATTTAGCAGCTTTCATGACTTAGATACTAAAATGAATATTATAATTAACAAAATATACTTTCTATCTTCAAGGTGGTTTTGGCCTTTAAAGAAAGCACCTTGTCTGTACCCTGACCCAACACTAATTTTTTTTTTTTCCTGTTAGGTCAAGGGGCTTGAACTCTGGGCTTGGGCGCTGTCCCTGCACTCTTCAGCTCAAGGCAAGTTCTCTACTGCTTGAGCCATGGTGCCACTTCCAGTTTTCTAGTGATTAATTGGACATAAGAGTCTCAAGGACTTTCCTGCCTGAGCTGACTTTGAGCAGGATCCTCAGATCTCAGCCTCCTGAGTAGTTAGGATTACAGGCATGAGCCACCGGTGCCCAGCTCCAACACTGAATATTTACAGTTTGAAAAGAAATGCATTGGGGGCTGGGAAAGTGGCTCAGTGGTAGAGCGCTTGCCTTGCATGCCAGAGGCCCTGGGTTTGATTCCTCAGCACCACATAAGCAAAAAAGAAAAAAAAAGCCGGAAGTGGCCTTGTGGCTCAAATGGTAGAGCGCTAGCCTTGAGCTGAAGAGCTGAGAGACAGCGCCCAGGCCCAGAGTTCAGGCCCCACGACCGGACCCAAAAAAACAAGAAAAGAAATGCATTGTCAAAGCTCATGGAATTCACAAACTTGATAGACCATGATAATGACAATTTGCCTTGTGAAAGTTAAAATTTGTTTGTGACTTTAACTATTCCACAATACTGTGAAATATGTGAAATTTATGTAATCACCCAAACTCAATTAAAAAAGAAAAAGAAAAGTGAGAGAAGGCATGAGTTAGGAGCAATGGGTGACAGTGTTATCAGACACTTTGTATTCATATACTGTTTTGTAGAATGGGAACTTCTTTGTATAACTACTTAAAGATAATTTTTTAACGCATCTCATTTTTGTTAGGTTGGATATGGTGCTTGTCATTATTTAAGTTAGTTTGAACACTTGTGTTCATTTATCTATTCATGAGTTGTTTTATAAAGCACCTATTTGAAGTCAAAACTATCCCGAGTCCAGGGCTTCTTCCATTGAGCTATACACCTACAAGTCCCTCTCAACTTTCTAAGAGAACTTCAAAATTTTATTCTGTAGCTTGAGAGAGCCTGCCTAGCAATTGCAAAAACCTGAGTTCACGCCCAAGTACTACCCAAAAATTTCACACAAAAACTCAGCAGGGCACTGGTGGCTCATACCTATAATCCTAGCTACTCAGAGACTGAGATCTGAGGATCCCAGTTCATACCCAGCCCAGGCAGGACCATCCCTGAGACTCTTATTTCCAATTAACCACCAGAAAACCAGAAGTGGCACTGTGGCTCAAGTGGTAGAGTGCTAGCCTTGAGCTGAAAAGCTGAGGGACAGTGCCCAGACCCAGAGTTCAAGCCTCAAGACCAATCAAAAAAAAAAAAAAAAAAAAAAAAGCACTCCCCATACTTTTTAAAATCTCTTCCAATTTTATTATTTTAAATATAAATTATGACATTTATTTACAAAACTATATACAAAACATTTGTCTAATGCCATTTTAGATTCTTTGTTTCCTTAAAGATGCCCCTTTCCATATGTAGTTCCCTTCGATTCTATTTACCTTACTGCTACTCCCTCTTTCCATATCAATCTGTATGTTTTATCAGTTATCTTGGTGTTGGTGTATGTTTCTGCCTAATTTTTATTGTAAACAAAGTAGGGGTAGATTTTCTTAAATTACTTTCAGTAAATCTTATTCAAAAGAGCAGCGTTCTCTTCATTTTACATGCTGTGTTTCTCTTTCACTTGCTGTAAAATTTTTGCAACTTGTTCGTTTTGCTCATCCCTAGATGAGCTATGTTCCTGGTAGTCTTTTTTTTTTTCTGAGTCATGTAAGGTGTTTTTAATGGGTGATTGGAGAAGCTAAGGAACATCCATCAGTTACCTTCTTAAATTGATACAGCCCATTCACATTTTTTTTTTAATTGTATTTTATTTTATTTGAGAACATACTGTACAGAGGGGCAACAATTACATGGGCAGGATAATGCATACATTTCTTACCAAGCATTGCAGCCTCCTCCTTTGTTTACCCTTCACTTCCCTTCCCCGCCTCCCCCCTCCCCCCACCCAATTTTACCCCCCTCCCCCCACCCAATTGTACCCCCCTCCCCCCCCACACCGAAATTGTAAAGCTGGTTTTGACATGACATTTTGTACTTCTCATTGTTGCAACAGGTCCACCTGAATCCTTAAACGACTTGTTTGTCCCCATCTCCTCCACATGTTATACTAACATCAAATATAGTGAAAGCAGGGGTTACACTGTGGGGGAGGGACATACAAAGCAACAAAGAAATAATCTTATAAATGCATTAGAAACACATGCATGAAAGAAACGAAAACATTAAAATACATATTTAAGGTTTCATTTTCCTAACATCACATTATCTGGCCTTTTCCGCTTGACTCATACCTATACTAGATATTGCAAATCTGTTGTATTGACTGGATTGGGAACATGAAATATTGAACTAGCTAAGCTCTGGTGGCTCATGCCTGTGATCTTCACTACTTACGAGGCTGAAATCTGAGGATTGTGGTTCAAAACCAGCCCACGCAGGAAAGTCCGTGAGACTCTTATCTCTAATCACACTCAAAAAAGCTAGAAGTGGAATTGTAGCTCAAGTGGTAGAGTACTAGCCTTGAGCAAAAAATTTCAGGCATAGCACCTACGCCCTGAGTTCAAGCTCCAGGATCCAGGACCAGCATGCGTGCACACACACACACACACATTAAAATAAAATGTACTTGTTATAATTGCCATAAGATATACATTAGAATTAGTGTCAGTGTCCCTGTCCCAGAGACTATCTTCCCCCAATGGGCATTTGGGGGCACCAGGTATGAGTCTCTTAGCTGTGCCTCCATGAGAAATCATTTCTAAGTCTAGCATTTGAACTCATGGGGCTCTAGCTTTCTAGGAAAATGCTCCATTGCCTACACCACACTTCCAATCATTTTTGCTAGTTTTTTAAATTTTTTATTGTTATTTTAAGATGATGTACAGAGGGGTTACAGTTACATATGTTGGGTAAAGAATACATTTCTTTTTGGACAATGTCACCCCTTCCCTTTCTCTCTCCCAGTTTTTCCCTCCCACCCCCACCCACAAGTTGTATAGTTCATTTTCAACATAGTCCCTAGTAAATCCCACTGCTACATTTGTTTACCCTTTGTCCCTCCATTTCTGTGTCCCTCCCCACTTGCCCTCCAGAGACATATAAATCAATAAATAAGAAAAAAGGAAACAAAAATAGCAATAAATTAAAAAAAAAAACCTCTTGGCTATGGTTATTTTTGAGATGGGGTCTTGTTTGTGCCCAGGTGCACATCTGGACCTTGATCTTCATATTTCTGTTTCCTACCACCCAGCTTATGAGGTATTTTAAGTAATATGAATGTCCCTATCCCATTTTAGTGAGGCACGTTTTCTTGAAATTTTTCTTCCCTTAGTGCATACATCTTAGTTTGATGTCCCCATTGTCACACAACATAGTTTTTGTTTTGTTTTGTTTTTGCCAGTCTTGGGGCTTGAACTCAGGGCCTGGGCACTGTCCTTGAACTTCTTTTCCTCAAGGCCAGCACTCTACCACTTGAGCCACAGCGCCACTTCCAGCCTTTTCTGTTTCTGTAGTACTGAGGAACTGAACCCAGTGCTTCATGCATGCTAGGCAAGCACTCTACCCTAGGCAACATTCCCAGCCCCACAGAACACATTTTGACCCCATATATGTGATCTGTGTCTAGGAAATACCAAGACGCTACACCTTTCCACATAGGTACCCAAGTCAGGACTCTGGCATTAGTAATGCTGGACTGTTTACCTAGGCAGTCATTAAACACCAGAATGGGGATGTCCTGCTAGAAGCTACTACAACATATTTGTGCTACAGACTAGCACTAGTCCTTAAAGTGTTTACTTGTCCACAATTAAGTAAATAAAGAAATTGGAAATAAACTTTTACAGTACATAATTTTTATATCTAATTTACAGCCCAACTGAGACCTTTTGGGAGTGAGAGACTGTTAATTATTGTTAATTATTAAGTCATGACAACAAACATTAACCAGACCATCCAGACAAACTGGAACATGTGGCCACTTCATCCATTACCTCACTAGTGTTGGAGTTCTATGGCCATGCTGACCAAGTGACCTCCTGCACCTCTCTTTTCCTGAGTATAACATATATTGACCCCAAATCTAGTAACTCCACTTGCACCCCTCATGCCTATCATTTCCCAAGCTATCCCTGAAAATCGACTGATTGAATACTATGTACTACTCTCTCGCCCAAGTGGCGATATGTATCAATGACCCTCTCCACTAGAGGATTTTTTTTTTTTTTATGTCAGCCATGGGTCTTGAACTCTGGGCCTGGGCGCTGTCCCTGTGCTCTTCAGCTCCAGGCAAGCACTCTACTACTTGAGCCACAGCACCAAGTCTCGTTTTCTAGTGGTTTATTGGAGATAAGACTCTCATGGACTTTCCTGCCTGGGCTGGCTTTGAACCATGATCTTCAGATCTCAGCCTCCTGAGTAGCTAGGATTACAGGCATGAGCTACCGGTACCTGGCCACTAGAGGATATTGTGAAGGCCCAGTGCTAGGCTTTTGCTATGCCTTCCTCATGAGACTTAAAATACAATAAATGGTTATGATGGTTATGACTTTTGACTTGGTAAATGTAGCATTAACCCCATTTCTTACAAACTGCAGTATTTAGTGCTTCTCTGCAAAAGTTTTTCTAACCATTCTTTTTGCTAGTAGACTTGTAGAACTCAGCCAAGCTTTGAGCATAGTAGAAATTTAGTCTTTTCAGCTGGTACTCTGCTGCAAAGTCCTGTAGAATATCACATATACTTCATGAATTATGGCATGGCAGTGATCATTAAATGTTTTACTATCATCACTAATTATATAATCTCTCATACATTTTAAAGTTCACATATAGAAATTTACATCGTGTCAAAATAATTACAAACTATATGATTTCTAGCATCTTATACATATTTATCATTATTAAACTTATGACACTTTTTCAAATATATGTATTAGAGATTAAATACCCCTTGCTTTTTTTAATCACTCATTTAGGAATATTTCAGTTTGCCTCTGACAGTTACAAGTTTCAAATTCTTTTTTCCTCTTGGAATGCATATTTTTACTCTAAGATTTTATTCTAAATTTATATAATTTTATCTTGGCAATCCTTTCATTGAATTTATTATGATTCTCTACAATGAAATTTACACGTAAATTTTTGAGATTTTTAATGCCCTCTAAATATAATACTTAGGTATTAAAACACTCTTTAGGCTGGGTGTTGGTGGCTTGTACCTGTAATCCTAGCTACTCTGGAGACCTGAGAGTTGTGGGTTCAAAGCCAGCCCAGGCAGGGAAATCAGTAGATTCTTATCTCCAATTAACTGCCAGAAAACCGGAAGTGGGTCTGTGACCCAGAGTGCTAGAGCACTAGCCTTGAGCAAAAGAGCTCAGAGATAGGCCCTGAGTTCAAGATCCACAATGGATCAAGATAAATAAATAAATAAACCACTCTCTAGATCAACTTATTATATTGTTATTGATATAAATTTGTTACAACAAAACAATATTTTTTTATTTTTCAAAAAGTGAATGTAATGAAAACATATTGATTGGTAAAATGAATGATGCCTACAAGAATTTAGTCCTAAACCAAGCATGGTGATTCACTTCTGTAGTCCCAGCCACTAGAGACAGTAGGATCTTGAATTTGAAATTGACCCTCAAAAAAGTAAAGTCCTCAAAAGTTAGTAAAGTCTCAAAAAAACAAAACTTAAGCAAAGAAGCTTGGAATGGGGCTCAGGTAGGCCTGAGTTCCATCACAAGTGCTAGAAATAGTTAATTGATTTAATTGATTCTAGGTCTTTTAATGATTTTTATGTTCTTAAATATTGGGAAAATTTGATCAGTATGTAAGTGGATAAGACTCAAAGAAGTATACATTAGCAATATAACTTATTTCTTTGTGCTTCTGGGAAACTAGCAGAAAAAATTTTAAGGATTGTATTCTAAAAACTTACTGTTAACAATAAACTTTCACTTGATTTATCTTTTATACATTCTATGAAAAAGAAAAAAATGAGTGTCATTGCTTATAAAAGCACATCACAAGTCACTGAAGCCATTTACTTCCTCAGTTTTTAGGAAACATCAAAAAAAGTCTTACCAAGATTTAGCAACTGACTGTTTAGAGGCAATTTATTTAATCCAATATTCTCAGAGGGGTTGAGGAAAAAGAACAGAAATAATGTTAATTTTAAAGCACCTTTGCCAGTACAAACCATCTTAGAAAATTCATGTTGTTATAATGATTTTTGTATATTTGTCAAAACTGAGGAGATAAAGTCTTTTCTCATTAAATTTTATGTGTCTGCCATATTAGTAAAGTCAGTCCTCTTTGTCAAACAACCAGGCAATCAGACTTACTTTGCGAAAATAAGTTAAACTTCATTTTTAGTACAACTGTGTGGCTCATATATTTTATATATGTTTGGATTATAAACCTTTTATATAATTGCCTTTTACTTTTTAATAAAATGAGATGAAAAGAATATAGTATTTATTATTTTTAAATGGTACAGTAACATGAGTCTATAAATTTCCAAGTAAGTCATGGATTGCATGAGGAGCATGAGAAAACCCATCCAATGCTTTTGTTCAGTATGTGAGGCATGTATCAAACACAAGTAGGTGTGCTTCAGAATGGTGAAATAAGAATTGTGTGAAAATTAGAAACAGTCCTATGTTTGTCTATTGGTTCAACCTTCCCTTGTATGTTTGATAAAAGAGAAAATTTAAGTGTTAAAAACGAACTGAGGCCTGATGCCGGATGCCTGTGGTTCACAACTGTAATCCTAACCACTTAGGCCACTGAGATCTAAGAATTGCATTTCAAAGTCAGCCCAAGCAGGAAAGTCTCTGAGAATCTTAGCTCCAATTAACCACCACTTGAGCCACAGTGGTAGAGTGGTAGCTTTGAGCAAAAGAAGCTCAAAGATAGTGCCTGGGCCCTGAGTTCAAGCCCCAGGACCAACACAAAAACAAGAACAAAAATTTGATTACCCTAACAGCTAGCATAGGAAGTAGAAAATACTAAACATGAAACAATAAAATAAATGAATATTCACTCTTCCTGGTATAAAGGTTTCATTGTATGATATATTTACAAAATACAATTTTTTTTTTTGGTCCGGTCGTGGGGCCTGAACTCTGGGCCTGGGCACTGTCCCTCAGCTCTTCAGCTTAAGGCTAGCGCTCTACCACTTGAGCCACAGCGCCACTTCCAGCCTTTTTTCTTTTTGTTTATGTGGTGCTGAGGAATCGAACCCAGGGCCTCAGGCATGTAAGGCAGGCGCTCTATCACTGAGCCACCTTCCCAGCCCCCAAACTACAATTTTATTAGCCGGGTGCTGGTGGCTCATACCTGTAATCCTAACTACTCAGGAGACTGAGATCTGAGGATCACGGTTCAAAGCCAGCCAGGGCAGGAAAGTTTGTGAGACTCTTACCTCCAATTAACCACCAGAAACCCAGAAGTGGCACTATGGTTCAAATGGTAGAGGTGGTAGAGTTCTAGCCTTCAGCTGAAGGGCTGAGGGATAACGCCCAGGCCCAGTGAACTTTAAAGAAATTACGTAACGTTTTTATTAAAATGTTATACATATTAGTCCCAGAAAATGATCTAAATTACATTTAAGGTAATCAGTATCATGAACTTGTTTTGCTTATTTAGCTCAAAGATGCTTTTCTTTTCAACTACTATGTTCTAGGGGTCAACAGTAAGAGTTGTTGAAAGGAATTACTTATTATAGCCTTAGCTCCTTAAATCCTTCAACACTTCTTCTCAATATTCTCTTTGCTTTTCTTCTTGAGACTCCCTCCAAAGTGATATATTCTTTGACAATAGTCATTCAATAAACATTGTCTTTACTCCTCTAGCTTCACACTGTAATCTGAATCCCAACCTGAGCAAAGCCTTTCATTTCTATGCTCCATCTTCACCCATAACAGAAATATAAGACACACTGTTCAAAAAGAAATGTACTCATTAACCCCTCTGTACATCATCTTTACAATAAAAATTAATCAATTTTTTAAAAAGAAATAAAAGACATAAAGCCCAGCCAGGCTCCAGTGGCTCATACCTGTAATCCTAACTACTCAGGAGACAGAGATCTGATGATTGTGGTTCAAAGCCAGCACAGGCAGGAAAGTCCATGAGACAGAAAACCAGAAGTGGCTCAAGTGGTAGAGCATTCACCTTGAGCTGAAGAGCTGAGTGACAGCACCCAGGCCCAGAGTTCAAGCCCCATGACCAACAAAAAAAAAAAAATGCACAAAGCCCAAAGGCATGCTTTTGATGACTTTATTAACAAGTAAAAGATGCACCCTACAAGTACACATTTCCCATAATCCTATTGTCTGGCTCTCTGCAAGTTTTGCCCAGTGAGGTAAAAGGGTGATGGATAAAATTCCCTTTTGTGAATAGTACCACAGATTAGGTGGGGAAGGATCATCTGCCCTATACACCTTTACAAAGGCAAGTCAATTTTAGGAAAATAATTCATATGCAAATGGAAAACATTTAATTCCCTAAAATTTCTTGCCTATGTCTCCCATGTTAGAAGAATGCTGACTTACTCCACAATGAAGATGTTTCATTTGTTTTGTTTCATTTAGGTTTTGCTATGTAGCCCAGGTTGTTCTGGGACTTACAATGCTCCTGCCTCAGCTTTCCCAGTGCCAAGATTATAGGTGGGCACCACTATGTCTGACATAGATACTAATTCACAGAATATCCCCCAAATTTTTCTCTGAATCTTTAGTCATCACTCAGATTTCTTGCTTATGGCTGGTATTCTACCACTTGAGTCTTGTGCTTGGATGTTTTGGTGTTTTTTTTAGGTACTGATGCTTTCACTCATTGGCTTGCACTCTACCAACTCAGCCACATATCCAACCCTTATATGGTAGTTAATTAATTAGTTTGTTTTTTAAGAGAGAATCTTGCAGACTGTTCTGCTAGAGTTGGCTTTAAACTATGATTCTCTGGATCTCAGCCTTCTGACTAGATAGAATTACAAGCATGAGATCGCAGCACCTAGTAAGGCTTATGTTTATTGCTCACAGGTCTGTGGCAGTTGGACCATTATTCTAATCTTACTGGACATGCTCATTTATCTGATCAGCTGTTGATCTTGGCTGAGTTGTCACATGTTGGGGGTTTGGCTGGATATTGTCCAACTACAAAGATCTCTGCTTTTCTCTGTGTATCTCTTACATATCTAGTGGGCTCATGGAAGCAAGTTCTCCCATGAGGCAGGAAGCATGAGTACATGGACAGAAGTGCACAGGTGTTCTTAAGCCCCCACTGTCTCAGGTTTCATGGTAACATTCCATTGACCTAAACGTTGTCTATGGTGGAGCTCACAATCAGAGGGGACAGGACTACAAAGTTAAGATCCAAAGAATGTAAAGTCAGATATTCTTTCTTTGGGATCATTACCATAATGTGTAGATCTGTTTACAAGTTCATATTATCTGTGTAATAAACTCTAGTGTATTTTATATTGTAAATTCCTTCCTTCCTCAAAAGTGATTTCTCTTCTAATTTGCTAGCACAGAATTATAAGAAATGAGTCAAAATACAAGCAAAATAAACATAAGGTATACAATAATGTTCCTCATCTAGAGACACTTACAACCACTCAATGTAAATTCTAATAGCTATCTCTCCATATACACATGTATGGATATAGATACATGTACATTGACATATATATGTGTGTAATAAATATATACACGTGCATCATGCAAAAAATTATTTCAAGTCATCATTTGACCTCAGTGGCAAGTCACGTTTTGCCAAGTTGTTATATGTAAAACTTACCTTCTGCATATGGTGAATGACTCCAGGAAGCCTTCTTATACCATATATGACATTTGCCTATTAAATGAGATGCATCTGTTTCTGCAGGAGGCTTGTCATCTGGCTTATACAGGACCAATGATAATACCACATATGCTTTGGAATGGTAAACATTAACACACAACAGCTACATATCCATTATAAATTGTCTTGAGAAATTTGAACTGAATATCGTGTGTGTGTGTGTGTGTGTGTGTGTGTGTGTCTATGTCTGTGTCTATGTCTGTGTCTGTGTGTGTCTGTGTCTGTGTCTGTGTATGTGAATGTGTGTGCCAGTACTAGAGCTTGAACTCAGGGTATAGGCACTGTCCTTTAGATTTTTTGCTCAAGACTGGTGCTTTAATGCTTGAACCACATCTGTACTTCCATCTTTTTCCTGTTTAGTTGGAGATAAGAGTCTCATGGACTTTCCTGCCCAGGCTGGCTTTGAATCACAATCCTCAGATCTCAGTCTTCAAGGTAGGTAGGATTATGAGTCACTGGAACCTAGCAACTATTTTAATTAAACATACATTGTCTTTTCTTTTCCTAGAGGTCATTCTTGTGAGAAAGTTTATTACATAATATAAAAGTGTAACTAAACAATACCATTGAAGTTATGTTTTTCTACTATACAATAAATGTTTAACTCTAGCAAGTGTCCAGTCTACTTTCTTTGTACCCTGCTGCAGATGGTTCAGTGTCTACTTCCTGCACATAGAGTACATAATCTAACCTAAATTTTCCTATGTTACCCTCTGAGACTGTTGGCGCTGGACGGCCCGGCCCCATGACTCTCATACACGGAACAGTCATGGAGGCCGCCACATCAGCCAACCCCTGAATCTAGGCTGGGAGGATATCTTGAGGATTCTGCCTCCTTGCAGACTAGTCACAGGGCAGACACAGGCTAGACTGACAGGGGCTAGACTGATCTCTCTCATCACATTCTTCCTTGCCCTACAGGGAGTCCCAGAGTATAACTGGCGTAGGGGGAGGGTATAAAATGATTGAGGGAAATATAATGTGAACTTTTCACAGGCTTTCCACCTAGCTGCACACTTCCCACTGCTACTTACCTCTGCCCTGCCTATATGTGTCCTCCGTGAACACTGTGCCTAGCACAGAGCAGGTACCCAAGATGTGCCACTGTCAGCATTTCAGTGGGCTGCTGGGAGGACATGAAATAACTGCCCAGTGAGGGGTGTTTGCAAGTGTGCATTACATCCCTACCTCTGCCAGCACTCCTGCTCACAGCCCAGGCAAACGTGGCCTATTTGCAATAGGCTGATAGCAGGTGTTCAGGATTTTAGGATTTAGGCCTAATTTCAGATCATTCCACCCCCCCCCCCATGAAAAAATGGATTCTGCTTGCTTTTCTTGCCTGTTAAACATTTCCAACCAAATTTATTCCACCCATCCAGCCATATTAAAAAAAAAAAAACTTTCTTACTCAGAAAGTCACATGAGCAACTGGCAAAAGCACCATCTCAGAGTTTCATATTTTTAGCCCTGTGTATAATCAGTGGGAACACACTGTGACCAAAATGGAGAATTGTGAATAGATAAGAGCAAACGATTCATATGTGCTTTTGTTCCTGCACAAACACAGGAACAGGTACATAATGTATACAAATATAGTTGTCATTTATAGGTCAGTCGTCTATAGTGATTTCTGTGTCTGTACTCAGGGAGGAAAAAAGTATACTTTCAGAAATCAGTTGGGTTAGGTTTGGGAAAAGTTTACATAACAGCTGATTTTCTAGAAACATTGAAATATAAAAACTATCCACCTTTTCTACTATCAATTATTAACTCACGATTTTAATACCTATACTCTGCTGTTCTACAACAAAAAATAATCAGTTACCAGCTGCAGTAGCATGCTTGTAGTCCCCACTACTTGGGAAGCTGAGGGAGGAGGATATTTTGAGGCCAGGAATTTAGATGGTTCTGAATAACACAGTAAGACCCCCCCCCAACTGAAAAAAAACTATAATAATACTAGTAATGATGATGATGATAGTAATTCATTCTCTAACTTGATAACATTTTTACTAGTTTTTAAATCTCATGTCAAAAACTGTACCGCTTTCATAAATAAGGTAGTTTTATTTTGTATGTTCTTCCTTGCTTTTCCACTTCAACATGAAGATATTCTTTCTATGTAGTGGATTTCCTCCAGATATTTTATATTCTTTTTCACTGAGTGTAAATGTGACTTCAAAATAAAACAACATATGAGTATTTTGATTGTACAATCAGGTTGATAACACTATCACATAAACAGTAGAAAATATGCATATGTTTTGAGGAGTCTGTGCATGTTATTGTCTATAAAAGTCACCTTAGTTTAAAAAAAAAAAAAACGTTCAAACTATTTTTCTTGTTGTTCCACTGCTGGGGCTTAAACTCAAAGCTCCTGGTAAGGCTGTCCTCTACCACTTGAACCACACTTCCACACATTTGCTGGTTAATTGGAGATAAAAGTGTCATAGACATGTGTGCTCAGGCTGTCTTGAAATCATGATCCTCACACCTCAGCATTCTGCATAGGTAGGATTAGAGGCATGAGTCACAGATCCCAGCAGATTCTAACTTTTTATTTTTATTTTATTTTATTATTTTTTTTGTCGGTTGTGGGGCTTGAACTCTGGGCCTGTGAGCTGTCCCTCAGCTCTTCAGCTCAAGGCGAGCGCTCTACCACTTGAGCTACAGCGCCACTTCCGGTTTTCTGGTGGTTTATTGGAGATGGGAGTCTCACGGTCTTTCCTGCCCAGGCTGGCTTTGAACCGAGATCCTCAGATCTCAGCCTCCTGAGTGGCTTGGATTACAGGTGTGAGCCACCAGTGCCCGGCTGATTCTAACTTTTTAAAGTTGGATCTTTCAAGCTAGCAGAGGTCTCAATCATGGTAGAGATTTATTTGGAGTGTTGGGCTGAACAAAGTTGTGGCATCTGGAAGAGTCAAAGTTCTAGAGACAGAAAGTAAAACAGTGATTAGCGGGAACTAGAGATTTAAACGTAGGGCATGTACTTACTAGGCAAATACTTTACTACCCTTTTTGCCTTAATTTTTTAGGTCTAATCTTTGATTTGGCCTCAGCTGGCTTCCATCTCTGTCTCCATTTCCTACTAGTTGAGGTTACAGGCTTGCACAACCATGCTCAGCCCAGTAATTAATTTTTTTTCTTAAAAATTGTTTCAAAAATGGTTATCATAAAGGTGATGTACAGAAGGGTTACAGTTATATAAGTCAGATAGAGTACAATTACATAAGTCAGGTAAAGAGTACATTTCTTTTGGATGCACTCTCCCATTGTTCATTTTCAACATAATGTCTGTTAACTACCACTGCTATATTTGTTTACCCTTTGTTCCTTCATTTCTGTGCCTCCTCTTACTCTCCCAAAGACAGATAAACAAACAAGCCAAAGAGAAAATTTAAAAAAACAGCAATGAAAAATATCTCATTTCCATTTCCTGGAGTGCATTTTGATAAATATTTTTGGTATATTCTTTTTTTAAGTGTTATTAAAAGGTGATGTACAGAGGGGTTACAGTTACATAAATCAGATAGAGTACTCTTTTGAAAATGTCACCTTTTCCCTTGCTGATACACACACACATACACACACACACACACACACACACACACACACACACACACACACACACACACACACACACACACACACACATCGTTTGTGCCAGTCCTGGGGCTTGAACTCTGGGCCAGGGCCATGTCCCTGAGCTGCTTTTGCTCAAGGCTAGCACTCTACCACTTGAACCACAGTGCCACTTCTGGCTTTTTCTGTTTATTTGGTACTGAGGAATTGAACCCAGGGCTTCATGCATGCTGGGCAAGCACTGTACCGCTAAGCCACATTACCAGCCCTTGCTGATAAATATTATTTTAGATATCAGATGAGCATAGGCACTGCCCCTATGTATTCCTCTCCTAAGAATATCTTCCTTTGGTCTCACTATCTCAGCCAACAATTAATTTAAATTAATATTATTTTATTTATTTATGTATTTATTTTGCCAGTCCTGGGGCTTGAACTCAGGACCTGGGAGCTGTCCCTAAGTTTCATTGTGCTCAAAGCTAGTGTTCTACCACTTGAGCCACATTATCACTTCCAACTTTTTCTGAGCAATCTATTGGAAATAAGCATCTCATGGACATTCCCACTCCAGCTGAGATCCTTAGATCTCAGCCTCCTGAGTAGCTAGGATTATAGGCATAAGCCTGTATGGCACCTAATTTTAAAAATATTTTATTGTAATAAAATGTGCAAAACTGACACTAACTTTTCTAAAGTATACACTTCAGTAGAAGTTAATATATTCATATTGTAAGTCACTACCATCTAGTCCAAGAATGTTTTCTTCATCTTCCCTAGCTGAAATTCTTTTTTGTTATTGTTGTTGACAGTCTTGGGGCTTGAACTCAGGGCTGTGTGCTATTCCTGAGCCTCATTATGCTCAAGGCTAGCTCTCTAGCATTTGAGCCACAGTACCACTTCCAGCTTTTTCCGAATAGTTTATTGGAGATAAGACTTTCATGGACTTTCCTACCTGAGCTGGCTTTGAACCATATCCTCAGATCTCAGCCTCATGAGTAGCTAGGATAACAGGCATGAGCCACCAGCACCCAGCCAGACTGCCATTTTGAGTCTCATTTCCTGTACCAGGAAATCTTTTCTCTTTTATTCTTTTTTCTATTTTTTACTTTATCCTATTATACTGAAATAAATCCTTGCTAAAACTTCCATCTTGTAAGACTCTCCTTATTATACCTTTTCTTGTGGATCTCAAGGACTTGTGATTTTCTATAGAAACTTAGAAACTAAGGAATGCCCTTCATCTATCATCTTGTGATAAATTTTATAGAAAAGTATTTTCTAAAGATACAAAAATCTCAGTATTATAGAAACACTGTATAATTTTTTTGTTTTTGTTTTTGTTTTTTTTGTTGGTTGTGGGGCTTGAACTCTGGGCCTGGGCGCTGTCCCTCAGCTCTTCAGCTCAAGGCGAGCACTCTACCACTTGAGCTACAGCGCCACTTCCAGTTTTCTGGTGGTTTATTGAAGATAGGAGTCTCACAGTCTCTCCTGCCTGGGCTGGCTTTGAACTGTGATCCTCAGATCACAGCTAGGATTACAGGCGTGAGCCACCAGCGCCCAGCTACACTGTATAATTTAATGCATATAGTGATAGAAAAATATTTAATAATTCCAGGGAAAAGATCAATGTGAAGGGGTTCCTTGAAGGACTAGTCGTAGGACTAGTCATAGCCCTGGCACATAAAACCTATATGTCAGGGCCACTGGTCCCCCTTCCTAGCCACTCTACATTGTGTACTTTGTTTTTTATTCACATAGAATACTGCTATGTGCTTAGTCTGTTCTCAAACTCTGGGTCTCACAATACATCCTTCCTGCCTCAGCCTCCAGAGTAGTTGTATACTACCATACCTGGCTGGCATGCTGATACTAGCAAGCTAAAGAAGTCTAGAAAGCCTCAGAAGCAAGAAGCTCTCTTTGATCTCTATCTTCCTCTCTCCTTTCCCTTCTTGCCCCCAAAATAACTAGAAGGCTTCCTTAAAGAAGGAGGAATAATAGAAACTAGAATTCTCTCCCCAAAAGTAAGCTATAAAATCTAGAAATATCACTTTTTTTCTTCTCTCTTGAGGACTCTCACATAAGTGTCTTTCCTGACCTTTACCTTTCTGGGATGCCAGAAAGACTATCAGTGAACTATTTTCTGTGTGTGTGCTGTCATTAAATCATTTCTCCATGTTGTCAAATCTATTGACTTCTATTTTACAATTCATTCTTGCTTTTGAAAGCATTTAAGTTTAATGACTTGGTAATAACAAAGATACATCTTACAGTGTATACAATGTGTATAAAACCTCATTCTTTGCATATTTGCTATTTGCATACTTTATGTATTTCAAGCTTTTGCTGTTAGAACAACAACCGATTTGCTTTTGCAAATCAGTTACTGTACATAACTTCACATTCTTTATATAATATTTCTTTTGAAGTTTAATCTTTTTCTCAGCTGAGTGCTGGTGGCTTAGCCTGTAATCCTAACTATTCAGGAGGCTGAGATCTGAGGATCATGGTTCGAAGCCAGCCTAGGTAAAAAAATCTGTGAGACTCTTATCTCCAGTTAATCACCAGAAAACCAGAAGTAGAGCTGTGACTTAAAGTGGTAGAAGGCTAGCCTTGAAGAAATGAGCTCAGGGACAGTGCCCAGACCCTGAGTTCAGGCCCCATGACCACCAACACCAACAAAATTCTTTCTCAAAAGCTTATGTTTCCATCCACATGGGATTAACTACATGGAACAAAAATATGGAGTCCTTAAAAGACCCATTTTAGGGCTGGGAAGGTGGCTCAATGGTAGAGTTCTTGCCTTGCATGCATGAGGCCGTGGGTTCCATTCCTGAGCACCACATAAGCAGAAAAAGCCAGAAGTAGTGCTATGGCTCAAGTGGTAGAGCCATAGCCTTGAGCTGAAGAGCTGAGGGACAGCACCCAGGTCCAGAATTCAGGCGCCACAACCGACAAAAAAAGTCACATTTTATGCCAATATTTGATGAAATATAAAGTGATTAATAACATTAAGAGAAATACAGTGAGGGGCTGGGAAGGTGGCTCAGTGGTAGAGCGCATGCCTTGCATGCCAGAGGCCCTGGGTTCAATTCCTCAGCACCACATAAGCAAAAAGAAAAAAGCCGGAAGTGGCGCTGTGGCTCAAGTGGTAGAGCGCTAGCCTTGACCTGAAGAGCTGAGGGACAGCGCCCAGGCCCAGAGTTCAGGCCCCATGACCAGACCCCAAAAAAAAAAAAAAAAAGAGAAATACAGTGAAACAAATCAAAATCATTCCTCTCATGTAAAATTAAACATATATATAAGAAACATGACTGGAGATAAGCCTAGCACTGATGGCTTTCCCCTGTGATTTCACCTCTTCAGGATGCTGAGATCTGAGGCCTTATAAAACCAGCCCAGGCAGACAAATCCATTAGACTCCTATTTCTAATTAATCACCAGAAACAACCCCACCAAAATCCCATGTGGCCTAAGTGGTAGAATGCCAGAGCAAGACCCAAAGTTCAAGCCCCAGTACTGGCACAAAAGGAAAAGAGAGAGAAAGATTGATATAGACAGATGGAAAGAAGGAAGGAAGGAAGGAAGGAAGGAAGGAAGGAAGGAAGGAAGGAAGGAAGGAAGGAAGGAAGGAAGGAAGGAAGGGAGGGAGGGAAGGAGGGAAGGAGGGAAGAAAGAAGAGAAAGGAAAAAGAAAAGTAAGGAAAAAAGAGAGAGGGAAGGAGAAAGAAAGCAAAAGAAGAAAGAAAATATCTGGAGATATCTCACCAAAACTCTATACTTGTGATAAGTATAGACACATTTATCAGAAATATACCTTCTAAGAAACAAAGGCTTCCTAAATACCAGTCAAAAGTTCTAAGTAAGAGAATCCTTAGGTGAGCTATTCTAGTCTGCAGACCTTCCTACTGCATAACTTTTTGGATGATGTCATTCTAACTTCTTCCTGCATCTGGGACTCTTTCCAGTGACTACACATGGGAGCTTCCCGCTTTTGTTCTGAATGATGTTTACTGGAAATGGAGGTCCACTAATAAGATCTGTATTCAGATAGCTTTGTGGGGGCAGGAAGAATGATTGTGAAATGGATTTGGCCAAAAAACTTTAGATATTTTTTTGTCATTATCTTGTTTTGATAGGCTGACTTTGTTTGGTTTTGAAATTGCTCCTCCTGAGAAACCTAGCAGGAATACTATGAGCTGTCTTCTCGCTCCTTCACTGCCCAGTGCAGCCCCTTGGTCCCTGCACTGCCTTCCAGCTTGATCTGCTCACTCTACACTAAAGAGTAGATGGAGACAGGTAGGAGCCTGTGGACAGGATAGGTGGGTATTATACTCTTCTGCTTTCTTGGATTTGGGAAGAATTTACAATATTTGAATGTGAGCAAGAGACACAAGGAATTTATCTAAGATTGGTTATGGCTAAACAAAATGGAAAATGTAGATTTTAATCTCACCTACTTCAGAGCCTCAGGGTTTTAAAAGCCATGAATGTTGTTTGCATTTCTAACCGTGCATAAAGATAACATACAGAGCTCTAGGTAAAAGAATACTATATTATAAGAGAATAATTCAAAGAAGTTTTTTTTGTTAAAGAACAAAGTAAAGTGAAAACAAAAAGCAACTAATACACTGAATCCTTTCCTTCTATTGTTTCCTCTTAATTGTAATCATGTGATCTCAAAAGTATATAGTTCTTCTTCAAAAGTTAAGCTAACACATTTTCAAAATTATACTATTTTGAATTATTTTTCCTTTCTTTCTTTCCTTCCTTCTTTTTTCTTCCTTCTTTCTTTTTTTTAATGCCAGTACTGGGGCTTGAACTTGGGGCCTGGCCACTATTGCTTAGCATTTTCAAAAGCTCAAAGCTTATGCTTACCACCTTAGCCACAGCTCCATGCATGGACTTTCTTGCCCAGGTAGGCTTCAAACCATGATTCTTAAGATTTCAGCCTCTAAATAGCTCAGATTACAGGTGCGAGCCATCAGCACCCAGCTCAATTAAAAATTCTTTACACTATTTGAAAATGTGAAGATTAAAACATGATATATTTTAGGAAGTAAGGAGCTTGTAGCACATTTAAACAAGCGTGACAACTCCTGAAAGGTCAGGAATCTTTGGCCAAACATCCACCCTACCACCCTATTGCTGTTGGAATGGATGTATGTGAAACACAGAAAGTTAAAGTTAAATTCATTATTCTGACACTACAGGGTTATGTTGTCCATGACCTTTGGGCATTTCATTGAAGTTTGAAAAATCATGTAAAGAATAGGACCTGCATCCTAGGGCCATGGTCAACAACAAACTTAGAATAGAGCTGATTGATTCCCTGTTATTTCCTAACCTGCAAGACAAAGCTATTTACCTCCACATGAAATTAATAAAATGAGGAGGAATAGAGAAATAATAAAGAACATTGGTAAGGGAAGATGCAAGTTCAAGGTGGAGTATAGACTCAGAAAGTGCCCAGAGCTTCTCAGATGAGTTCAAGGCCCCCACTTAGAGGAATGATCACTTGAAGGCCCTGAGCCAATGTTGTCTTGAGTTCACCAAACAAGTCATTGATGTTTGGAGTAGTATTGAGAATAAGAGAGATACCAGAAGACAAGAAACAGTGGAATATTCTGATTTTCAGAATGAGAAAGAAGATCCAGAGAAAATTTTTAAATAGTTGCCTATCATCTCTGTCTGAGGCAGGACCACAGAATGGGTCACTGGAGGAACAGTTTCAGGCACCAGGTGAATAAGGGTGAGACCTAGGTGAGTTCACTAAAATCCAGACAAACCTGATTTACTCCTCTCCTCTTTCACAGGGCTACAAACTCAAAGAATGCCCACATATCTTTGTCATCAGTTAAACATTTAATAAAATTTTTCATGATATTCTTTAAGGCCAGATGGAAAACTAGAAACTGGATTCAGCTCCCCTTACATGAATCAGTAACCAGTAGATTATATACACATGTGCTATCCAACAAGCTGATAACAAACTACAAAGACTTATATAGGGATGGGGCTCAAGGCTTTGTCCTTTGTGTGCCCCCTCATAAATTCTTTATGAATAAATGTACACAAGGTTTACTCATCAAATTTATGGGTAGCCGGAAGTTGGAAGAAAGAATGAAAATCAGTGGGATGGGCTGGGAATGTGGCTCAGTGCTTGCCTAGCATTCATAAAGCCCTGGGTTCAATTCCTCAGTACCACATACACAGAAAAAGCCGAAAGTGACACTCAAGTAGAGTGCTAGACTTGAACAAAACAAGCTCGGGGACAGTGCTTAGGCCCTGAGTTCAAGCTCCAGGACTGGTTGTGGGTTGAATCTAAAAGGATAAAATTTAATTGATTTGATTAATTGGAGGTCTAAGAACTACATCTTATTGATGTATTTTGATAAGAATCAGAATTAGTTTTACTTGTTTTAGCAGTAGCTAAAGCCTTAGAGACAGTAGCTAAAATCCTTTGAATCAGAAGTATGATGTAGTTGCCTAAAAACTCCCCAAGACTTTAAACTGTGTGGTGACAAATGTTTGACAACTGGCTTGTGCAGCAACCCTGGATTAGGAGGCCGAGTTTGATTATAATACTTACCAATCTCTGTAGTGTAAATACTCCCTCCAATAGTCAATTATATGCTACCAACTTGATGTAACTGAATGGAGTTCGGGAGAGGTGTGTGGTAATTCTACCATACAGATATAGATGTACACAACTTCATGAGAATAAAATGTAGGGAAATCATTGGGAAGGTATGAGTTTTAAGCACTACTTTCATTTTTAATATATCTAATTGTAAGTTTTGGTTATTTAATTTTCAATTAGGATTGTTCTTAACAACTGGCTCAGAATGAACTAATTAATTTTGTGGTACTAGGTAAATGTCCACCCATCCCCGCCCTGCCGTACTCCTGGTCCAGGATCAAGAAATTCTTGCAAGTTCGTTTGCAAGGGCTCCCACCATGGTAAACCAGAAAAGCAGTAACTCACACAAGGGAAGTGATGGCTCTGTGTTTCTCTGCAATTGTCAGACCAGATCACTTTATCCCAGAGCAGAATTTCAAAGTAAAACTGTCCTGAGATTGGAATAGAGCAACCAGGGAGAGCCAGATTCAGGAGAATGTGAAACAGTGGACAGAGTCAGGGATGATTAGGCTAGAGATCAAGACTGGTATGTTTATGTAAAGGTGGGGGGATCAAGTGAGTGCTCGTTTTCTCATATTTGAGGGACCATCTGTGGGAGGGGTTGGGACTCTATCGGTCAAAAAAGATACAGGAGCAAATTTTTCTGTTCCACTTGAGAAAGACGTTTCGTAGAGGCAGAACCACGACAAGAGAAACAGGCTAAAGGTAATACTGCAGAACATGGGTAACCACCTCTGGGGACAGTGGAAAGGAAGTTCAAACACCACAATAGATAATAGAGTGGATAATCTTGAAGGTCTTGCCCCAATCTATAGCTTCATCATTTTGATCTATTGTCCTCGAAGGCACATGAAACGAGGCACCATTATTCCCACTGTTGTTTGGTTCATTGCAGAAGGCTGATGTGGTGCACTTATTAAAACAACAACAATACATTTAACTAGATGTGCTGGCATACAGCTGTACTATTTAGTTATGGGTGTACTCAGCACTTGGGAGACAGAAGGATAGAAAGTTTGAAGCTACCTTGGGCTGCATAGTGAACGCTATTTCAAAAAATTAAAAAAATAGTTATTGAAGAAAGTTCAGATACTAAAAAATAGGAAGAAAAATATAATGAGTACCTATTGAGTTTCTTTAAGAATTTATATCAGTTATTCACTCACCACCTACTTATCCTACCCTCTATCTTACTCGGCTTTGTGCAGTTATAGCAGAGATTTATGCCTTATAGTTCTGGAAGCTGAGAAGCCCAAGGGCTGACAAGCCCAAAGGGCCAGTAGCTGGTGAGGGCTCTCTTGCTGTGTCATGGCATGGCAGAAGGCTCAAGGGCAAGAGAGCCCAGCCTGAGCTGGAACTTGTTGCCCCATGCTGTGACAATGGGTTAATTAACCTATTCATGAGGTGGAGCCGTTATCACCTACACACCTCCCATTCAGCCCACTTCTGGACACCATCACAATAGGGATTCAGTTTCCAATGCACATTTTGAAACATGCTTGGGGAAACACATCCATACCCTAGTAGTTTTCTCTGCCTGTTCTAAATACTATAAAAACAAATCTCTAACATTCAACTAGAAACACCTTGATATTTATCTGTAAAACATAAGAACACCGTGAAAATATATCTACAATACCTTACCCTACTATCAATTAGTATCAAGTCATATTATTACGGCTACTGAAATCATTGTATGCAGTACTTTTGGGTTTTATGATATACCATAATAATGAAAATCAAAGTCACTTGAAGTAGTTCTTTCCATCAACCAATTGTTTCATTTTTGTCTTTTATTGCTTTTTAGTTTAAAATTTATATTATGTAAAATATATTTTCTATAGTTAAATCTACAATACCAGATCTGCTCTTCAGCTCAAGGCACAGCACCACTTCCAGTTTTCTAGTGCTTAATTGGAGATAAGAGTCCATGGACTTTCCTTCCCAGACTGGCTTTGAACTGCAATCCTCAGATCTCAGCCTCCTGAGTAGATAGGATTACAGGCATGAGTTATTGGTGAGTGGCCTGCCATATTTCTTTTCATTAAAAAACTAAGCAAAGGGCTGGGATGTAGCTCAGTGGCAAAGCGCTTGCCTAACAAGTGCAATGTCCTGGGTTCGATCCCTAGTACCAAAAAAGAAAAGACAAA